>NC_062522.1:20423266-20723266 GCF_022655615.1 Tachysurus fulvidraco
AGTAAGTGTCTGCCAGTTTCAGCCATTTTCCCAAATGCTTTCTGAATATTAATGTCAGCATTGTTCCTTCACACAAATATAAATATAACAACAACATTGATGAGGGAATGAAAATACCACATTATTCTGTTTTACTCTGCTGTTCAGATGCCTGCTTAATTTTGTTGTTTTTCAGTGACTGATGTTCTAATGAAATAACGATGGCAAGATACACAATTCTCTGTCCTCTGATGTCCAGTAACTTTCGACTGCGTCATATACAGGTCTTTGTATAATTGATTTGGCTATTTTAAAAGACAGCGTAATAATTGAGATCGTAATTGCGCTATAT
Organism: Tachysurus fulvidraco; assembly: GCF_022655615.1. Classification (NCBI taxonomy): domain Eukaryota; kingdom Metazoa; phylum Chordata; class Actinopteri; order Siluriformes; family Bagridae; genus Tachysurus; species Tachysurus fulvidraco. The sequence goes on from NC_062522.1 coordinate 20,423,598, forward strand.
GAAGAGAAGAGCTGGGGCTTAATTATACTGTTATCTGACAGGGTGCAGTGTAACTCCAAGAATCCAGCCTGTTTACTGTAGATAACTTACTTTTAAATCTGTCTGTTCTATGCTGATAAACTAGTCATCACTTAAGACAGCATTTATATTGCTGTGACAATGAAAGGCAGAATGGAGTGTGAGATTAGCGCTTTATGGTTCTCAGCATTGTGTCATGATTGCATATTTGTATAAGTTAAGGTTAGGGTGAAGGGCAGGGTTGATAGTCAGCTTCCAACAAATTTACATTGTACTTATAAGATTTCCTGTGAGTTTTGTGTAAGATTGTTTTGTAAAGCACTGAGCACGCTTTAGCTCCAAAAAACTGATGGTTCTATGACCATTCTTCTCATGCTGGACACATGAGGAGTATTCTCTTCTATCCTTATTATAATTGTCTAATAGGAAAAAAGTGTGCAGAAAAGTATCTCAAAACAGCAGAAACCCTGATTTAGGTTTCACTTCTGTTGGCAAAGAATAGAAATCTGAGGCATCATGGGAACAGGATCATCAAACCTGGACAGTTAGAAGATTTAAAAAAAAATCACCTGCTGTTTGTTGTCCAGTTTGGGTGAGTAAGTGCCTATTATTGCCACAGATTCTTGTTCTTGGCTGACAGGAGTAGATCCTGATGTGGTCTTTTAATGTTGTAGCTCATCCATCATAAGGTTTGCTTTTCTGCTCGTCATGTTTGTAAAGAGTGTTTATTTGAGTTACTACAGACTTCCTGTCAGAATAGATCAGGCTGCTCATTCTCCTATGATGTGTTTCATCAACAGAGGATTCAGCCTTTTTGTGTCATGCACAAGGAGTTTGTTAAAAATACTCAAACCAGCCCATCTGGCACCAAAATTTAAAGTCACAGAGATCACACTTTTTCTACATTTTGTTGTTTGCTGTGAACATTAACTGAAGCTCTTGACCTATATTTCTGATTAGATAACTGCACAACTGTGCATGTGTACAGGTATATATAATTTACATTCTGAGATTTTCAGCTCACGGTTGTAAAGAGTGGTTATTTGAGGTACTGTAAACTTCTTGTTCTCTGACCTCTCTCATCAACAGAGCGTTTCCACCTACAGAACTGCTGCTCACTGGATGTTTTCACTCAAGCTGAGTAAACTCCAGGGAATGTTGTGCATGAAAATGAAGAAATCAACACTTTGTGAAATACTAAAACTAGCCTCCCGGCACCGGGGTCCATGTCACAGACAGAATCCCTGAGATTTTTCAACATTAAATATAAAACATACTATAAAACAACTTAAATTGTGTGGGCTTGGTGCACTAAAATTCCCATGTGTGTTCTCCAGGAGACCCAATTTTGAATTGTTTCTAAGCCAGCTTCATATGAAAGTTAATGACACAGACGTTTGATAAACTGCATGAAATTTGGAGATAGTCACGCAGTGTGATGAAAAAAAGCACACTGACTTATTACTGCTTAATCTGTGTGCTGTAGCAGTTGAATCCAGAATGCACTGAACAGGTGCTACTAAGCTCCCTGATGTCAAATGCCACCACAAAAAAAGGCTTTATTCCCTGGATAAACCAGCCACCACACTGATTTTATCCTGTATTTGAGTCGATAAACAATTATCAACGATGAAAAACACTTCATTACAGATACATCTTTCAGTATGAACAGAGGGGTTGAAGCATTATCAAAAAGTTTCCTGTTTTCTATTAGACACCCAGGTATTGCTCAACAATGCAACCACTACACAAAAGCGGTGTAAATATTCAAATAATTATTGGTGCTCATCCACAATCCTTGCTGCATGTATTTTTTAAATTTGCCATGTTCACAGCTCCCTCACTGCCTCTCAGCTGAAATATTGCATCGGCGAACGGATAGTTTCTCCCTCAATTGCTCCATTGGGAGAGAATCATGGACAAATTGCTAACAAGAGCAGCCAGGACCATAAAGAGAAGGGCACTCATCAGAGAGATCTCTGTGGCCAGAAAAAAACGAGGAAAAAAAAGGATGCTTTGTGGGCTATTTGTTGAGTCTGGTGACCATGTTACAATTCAGGCATCTGTGAAACTTTGGAGGCTTTTTTTTTTCACTTCAGATTGGTTTAAGCTGTTGTTAGAGGATATGTTGCTCGCTGCTTTTGTCTGAATAATGAGGTCAGTGCATTAGACTATCCATTTAGTAATTTCTTTCATATACCGCTGAAGTCCATTATAATTATAATATAATAATTATATCAGATAGGGTACAGTAGGGTAAAAAAGACCTCTTGAAGAGCGAGAACATTCCAGAATACACACTGTCTCTAAAAATACATTTCTTTCATGTTACTTGACAGAGCATCCATTTACTCGAGTGCTCTGTCTTAACATGCAATTTGTGCCCAGTTAGCTAATGGTGTTTTATGTCAAGGCTGCCAACTATACGAAACAGGGCCTATTAATGGCCCATCAGTGATGTGGTTTACTCTGGCCTTAACCTGTCTCCCTATCCCAGGGGCATGGGCTTTGGGGAACCTTTATTATTACTATGGCAGGCAGGCAAAATTCATTGGATGTCAGTGTGACTGAACAGGTTTAAAAAAGAGAAAGAAAGCAAAAAAAAATCTAATCTTTTAAATCAGTTTTCATCAGTAAACATTTGCTAGCTAAGTGTGATTTCCTCAAACAGTGAATGTCAGTGTTTTATCAAATTGCTGGATAGCTATATGCCATAGTGAAACAGGTTTAAGCCTAACCTATTCAGTTTGTAATTTATTGTGCAGTGGTGCTCAACGTTTAAAGGTTCTGGGTTACTGAGCAAACAGCTGAAGGATCAAACTGACACCATCAGCCCTTAAACAAGGTCTTTAACTTTACCTGTTTTCAGAGCACCGTTTCAGCCCTGAGCTCTGTCTCTAACCTGATAACAAACTGGGATGTGCAAAGAATATATTGTATTGGTTGTATAAGAAAAACATAATTCAGTTCAGGAGAACCTATAGATTTCCTATCCATATATGGGAGAATATGGTGAAGAAAAAAAATCACAATGTAAAGGCTTTTCTGGGTCTGCCATGCGTTTATCACTTAACTCTGATCACTGAACTAGCACATACGTACAATTAGATTACCCTGAAATGATCTGGAGGCAGAGGCCAGCACACACAAGCACACACATACACACACACACACATACAGACCGTGTAAAGTTCTAGCATTGTGTCCCAAGGTCCCTTGACTATGCAGTTTCAGACACAGAAATATACTGTACATCTATACCTCAATATATATACCTTACTTTCAAGTTTTGACAAATCTAGGACACTTTTGTGCACACTGAACAAAATGAACTGAAGTCTATTCCCATATGGTGTCTATATAAGACTCCAGAACTGTACCATGGGTGTCCACCGGTGAGAATACACATTTCATTATGTACTTAGATAAGATGGTCAATGAGCCATCTTATGCATAGTCCACTCTGGTGTTCAGTTCCAAGAGATGTAAACCAACTCCAATTGCCCTTGAAAGTACCAATCACACACTGTTTGCCAGATAATGCTCTCTGGAGGTACATCCCAGTCGCTACAAACAATTACAATAGACAAAACAGTGCAAGAATGAGAGAGAGCTTCTTCCAGCTGGCTATTAGTTCATTCAACCAAGACAACACCTTGTACTTTTCTGGGCTTGTCTTATAACAGCCAATCTCTCAACTGAAATGTTTGCACAGCTCAGTCCAAATATCCACCAAAACTAGATACACATTTCACTCATATGCACTTAAACATCAGTACTATATTCATATATTCAGTCATTTTATTGTATTCATATGCTATATATTTCTATTTTTTGCCTATTTTGTTTCTGTGTATAGCTAATTCCATTTTTAAATTCCATTTTTGGATGTTATTTTTATTTTAACCCGAACAGACATAAAAAGTATTTCGCTGCATTGTTTTACCGTGTATGATTGTGGATGTGACAAATAAAATTTGAATTTAAATTGAGATTCTTTGTCTTAGACCAGAGGAGCTTGTTACAGCATGAAGCACATACGAAGTTTGAAACGAGTTAGGAGTATCTGAAAATAATCTTTTTTTTTTTTTTTTTTCATGAAATAGTTAGTTTTAGCATACAATACAGTATGCAGCCTTTCCTGCTGTTTTTTTTTTAATGTTTTTTTTCCCTCTTCCCAAAATGCCAACATATTCTCAAGTTCTACCTGATTTACTGCGCAAAAACGACCCTAAAACCAAAACATTTTATAAAGGCCTGAGATATTGAAGAATAAACGGAACATATTTCAAACCAATTGCATTATTAATGTCCTTTGCCAGTGAAGTCACAACAAATAATAAATCATGTTGAGGGCCATCACCTTTCGCATTAATTTCATGTTCTGTGTCACTGAACTGGAAAAGAAGAAGACGGAAAAACTTTTCTGTATCTCCCAGATCGATCTTCAACTGTGACTTCCACCAGTGCGCAGCCACTATGTTGCTTATTACCATAATTGGCCCTTGAGCATGACTATTTGTATGTAATGTGGTATGCGTGTGCATTTATGTGTGTGTGTGCATGTGTGCATTTGTGTGTATGTCCATTCACTCACCAAGCTTATAAACAAGCTTCCATTTACAGCACATTCAAATGGTGCCCCTGTCTGCTCCATTGTAAGAGATAAATAGTAGACACAGGAATGTTTCCCTTGCAGCGTTGAAGCCTCTCTCTCTCTCTCTCTCTCTCTCTCTCTCTCTCTCTCTCTCTCTCTCTCTCTCTCTCTCACTCTCCCCCCAGATTTCTCTATAACCCCGTACTCCCTAGTGCTTGTTTTCTGTCATTTATCTGGAACTATGAAGGTAGAACTTTTCTGACATTGACATTGTCAGTAGAAGCTTTCAAGACCTTTCAGAGGTTGGTTCTGAAGTCTCTGGTTTGGATATAATGAAGACGTCTTCAGGAGCACAGAACAGCCCATGGGGATTTGAATCCAAGTATCAGCGGACTGGTTCTTTGATCAGCTGGACTGGGAGTGTTACATATTGCTGTCTACAGTTCTTTGTGTATGAATGCTAAAATAATACATAATGGATTGGAAACATGCCAAATAGTACAGAACGGTTATTCAGGGATATTCAGTGACGGGGGGATTATTATTTTTTTTTTGTAATGTAATATACTTCCGGTCTATACATCCACTTCAATCCGACACACATAATGTCTTTTGATGTTTTCTATTCATATTTAAAAAAAGAAGTATTCATAAGCATAAATAAATATATGCTTCAAAAATAAATTCACAGGAAAAAGGGGTTCAGACAGATAAATATATACAATATCATATAAATATTTCTGTAAAAAGAAATGTTATAGATATAAATAGTGGGAAGATATCTTGTGGAAATCACTATATGCCCAACAGTTCACACCTATATGTGGTTTCACAAAGCATTATATGATATATTGTAGCATTACAATTTCACTTCACTGGAACTATCAATAGAAGGTCCAAACATGTTCCATCATGACAATGCCCTTGTGCACAAAGCAAGGTCCATGAAGACATTGTTTGCCAAATCAGAACTCGAGTGTCCTACCCTAACGTAAACCCCTTTGGACACCTTTGGGGTGAGCTGGATCACTGAGAGGATACAATGTCGTCACCTGACATTACTAATGCCCAAAACCATGCATGAAAATGTAGTGGAAAGCTTTCTCACAAGAGTGGAGGTTATTATAACAGCAAATATAAAATGACATGTTCATAAAGCACACATGGGTGCGTTAGTGTGTCATATAGTGTAGCAATCATGGTGAAGCTGAAGGAGATGACAACTCTTTCATTAAACAAAACATGAATAGGAAAAAGCTCTATAGCCGTACTGTACAGTAGCAAAGATCGTACATGTCCCTGTCAGTATAATTGGTGTGCTAATATGCAAGTGGAAAGTTCATGGAACCACCACTAATTGTCCTCGGACAGATTTCACCACATGCTCTAAGACTAATAAGGAAGGTGAGAAGGAGCCAGCAGTCACTTGAAAAAGAGTTGTAAAATGACCTGAAAAGAGCAGGAACAATGGTTACACAGACAAACAACAAACAGTACGCTTCATCTGTGCAATCCGTTCCACTCCAACACCCCATGCAAAACTCCTCTGCTAAACGTGATGTGGTGTAAAAGCATTTAGACAAATCAGAACTATTTTGGAACGGTTTACTCTGCTTAAGAGGAAACAAAAATAAAAATCTTTTGGCAGTAATCCAGCTTTGTGAAAGTAGGGTTGCACATATGATCCCAAGAATAACATACATTCAGTGAAGTATGGAGGCGGGAGAATCCGTAAACAGCACAGGGGCATAACATGTCATTAAAGGAAGCATGAAAGGAGCGATGTTCCAGGATATATTAGAGGACAATGTAATCTCCTACGCCAAGAAACTGAATCCTGGGAGAAGATGGACGTTTCAACAAGACGATGATCTCAAGCATACAGCCTAAATAAATCAAGAAGGCCTTGCATGGCCAAGTCAATCTTCCGAGTTTAATCCCATTGAAAATTTATAGAGGATTTTGAAATTGCGAGTCCATCAGAGGGATCCTCAATAACCTTCGGGAACTGAATATGATTTGCCAAGTGGAATAGGCTAAAACTGAACCACAATGCGGCAAAATTAATTCTCTTTGTAGACATCTTGAAGCAGTAATTGCCAGCAACAGCTTGTTTTTGCATTGCATGTATTTTTGTTTCAAGACAATTAGTGTGTAAATTTGAAGTGGATAGAGGCACTGGAAGTATATTAAACGATTATTATCAAATTATTAATTACCAATTATTATTACATGTCTAATTTCTTCTTTCTCCTGACTGAAATGTGTAAACACTGCTTTACTGAAGTGGAAAAAGACCTGTGCCTCAAACCGACTACACAAGAAGTGGGGTGACTGAAGAAGTTGTAAAATACTACAACTGAGGCTCGTCTTGCTCAGCCATGTGTCACATGCCAAAAATAGTGAAGTGCAATTGAATTCTGAGTTCAGGAGCTGTAATAACAAGTGTCCTTACTTGAAAGACAAAATGTATTGTCCCTTGTGGTGAATTCAAGCACCGTCTTGTCCTAAATAGTGCTATCTCTTTCCTTTCTATCTCTTCCCTCATATGTCTTGTCCTCCCCTTTTTTTTTTTACATCTCTCTATCAGCAAAATGCTTTCATACCATTTGGCTAAAGCCTTATGGATCTTTTTGTTTTTTTGTCTCGTCTTTAATTCTTTTTAAACAAGGAGACTATCAGCAACAGGCTGTAGAGCTATTGCTCTGTTCGTGTACTCAGCTCAGTTTCTCTTATATGTAAAGATGTGCTGGGTTATTTCTGTTCATCATAGGGATTTGTTTGTGATTTCATAATTAAATGCAAAAACAAGCATGTCCAAGGAGAGACTTGAAGTGAAAAAAATGAAGATGGAAGAGATGGCAGATATTCACTGCTTGCTACTTTAACTCAGGTCCATTTATGTTTCCATGGTCTTGGGTGTTGTATGCTTATAGAGATTTGTATGTTTGCAGGGCTGTCAAGTGTCACGCATTGAGAGTGACAGTCACGCATTTCAGTCTTTTGTCACGCTCTCTCGCTATTGTATTTTTATTTACAATGTATTTCTCACACATAAAAACTTTTTGACTATTTATCATATATTTAATATGCAGCAGCGACCAAAATGTATCAGTCCGCACTGCTGTCTCTATGGAACCGGGCAGGAATCAAGCACGTCTCCCCTGGAGCTCTTAGTCGAGTCTGACACTTATCAGCCAATGAAAAAAAAGAGGCTACACAATAGCCAATCATAAAATAGCACTATCTGGGTAAGATTTAACGCAATAACCAATGAAAAAAAACAAAAATACATTCATTAGAGAGGGTATTTTCGATAGTCGGTTTGAACAAAACCTCAACACAAAGCAGCTTGTCTCTGGACATGACATTGTCCTCAGTCATGACCCTAAAAAATGGCTGGGCTTGAGCCGAACTGTTTTAAATGGGAGCAACATTACAAATGATAAAGGAGTCCAAAAAGGCAACAAACACTTACAATAAACAACACCAGTCATAATCTCTATCTCTCTATATGTATGTGTAATGATTCATTATTACAGGCACAAGCTACACTATGGTAACTATCAGAAACTTCTGAAAGTTTGTGTAACACCTCTCGCTTATTTTAAAGCTTCCACACCCCACAGGAAAAAAAGGTTTCTGTCACCACAACAGATTTCTTTCATATCAATCTCATGGAAATCATCAATCTCATCTTTGATATTATTCTGTTCATAGTAAGTGACTTTTACATAATTTACAGAAAGCCCACTTTCTGCTAACACACTATCCATAAAGGGACGCACAGTGCAGATGTGAATTTTCTCTGCACTGAGCTCAACAACTGGTGCAGTGCCAAATAGGGTTTGAGAGGTCCTTGCACAGGGTCATCAACTTTTGCGCACCCATCTACAAACAAAATCTGCCCAAAAGAAGAGTAGTAGACATGTCTGTTTAGGAGTCTGTTCTCCGTCTTTTTGTTGCTTCAGGCAAGAAGCATCTACTTGCATTGAAATCACTGAAGGAAAACGCATTGAAGCCACAGAAACACTGTTTTCATTGTACACTAGTTTCAGTGTCTTCTATTCTGGGTTCACATAGACTTCTTCTTAAATGAAACATAAGCCTTATAAGTGGAACTGAATGGAAACTGGCTGCAAATAATCACAGTGCTTTCAGTGCACACAATGTAAGTGGGTGCTCTTTGAGTACATTTTATTACTGAGCAGTGAGGTGAGGAACTCATGCTTCACACCATAGACACACCATAGATTTCTTGCTTATAAAGGTACAAGCAACTAACTTGATTGATTGTCTCAACGGATATATCTAATTTAATACTTAAACATTAATGATTATATAATTAATGACTGTAATTGAGACACAAATGTCCGTCATCTTAGTCCTGTTCTCGTGTGTTTCACTTTCACCAAGACAGTCGGCACTTGTAACTTGTATACAGGTCCAACCAAGCCATGACAGGTTTGCATTTGACATGGGGTAAATAAATACACCCAGGGGTTGGACAAAGTAATGTGAACACCCATTTTTATAGGGGTTAATATTATTTGTGTAAAAATAAAGCTAATGTACATGCAAGAGTTGCGATTGGTAAACTATTAATTACAGACACCAGTGCAAAAATGCAACATCTTCAATATCTGCCCTAGCTAGTTTAATCAACTGACTTGTTTAGCATTGAACCACTGTAGAATATTTTGGAGAGAAGAGTGAGAAGCAGCTTCCCTGCTCCAAGATCTCTAATGCAGTTAGAACATATTCTGCTAAGTGAATGTGGTAACCTAGTGGCTAAGGTGTTGGACTACTAATAGAAAGGTTGTGAGTTCAAATCCTGGGTCCACCAGGCTGCCATGGCGTGGCCCCTGAGCAAGGCCACGAACCCTCAGTTGTATAAAAAAAGGTCGCTCTGGATGAGGGCATATGAAGATATTCCGGAAATGCATGAATATAGTCCAGGTAGGTCTGAAGCTGTATTGAATGCAAAGAGCTATTACATATTTCATCAATGTTCACATTATTTTGTCCAACCACTGTATTTTGCTCTTTGTTTATATTTTGCTTTTTTTAGACGATACAAGTTTGCTACACCAGAGGGGTTACCTATGGACTGCAGGTCACATGCCATCGATCAAAGACCATTTGAACCATTTTAAATTAAAGCCAGGGGTCTGTACCATCCTTTGCATACAATTGCAAAGTTAGCCAGTTAAATACAAATATGTGTTTTTTTCTAATATATTGATATTTCTGCCTAGAGAAAAATATGTGTGGGGGAAGTTAATGTGTGTAGTGGATTGTTTTTTGTGTTAGCTGCACTGTCACATTCATAGACTTTTTAGTGACATTTTATCCAGCTTAAAAGGATTGTGTTGTATTTATGTTGTTTTCTCAGAGAAATTATTTAGAAATACACTGATCCTCTCCCAAACCTTCATTCTCTCTCTCTCTCTCTCTCTCTCTCTCTCTCTCTCTCTCTCTCTCTCTCTCTCTCTCTCTCTCTCTCTCTCTCGCTCTCTTCCTCCTCTCTCCCATGCCACAGATTAATGTGTTTGACAAGCCACTGAGCAAGAAAACACATTAATTGCTACTCAAAGTGGAGAGCTATCATGGGAGCCCTTGTTCAGAGAACAGGCGGGTTTTAATTCTTCTTTTCCAAGCACGGGCAGGCAGAACTGGGGGTGAGCAGGGAGGCAAATGTGATTGTGGCAGGGCTTGGCAGACTGCGAGAGAGGGCCATGTGCTCTGGATCGGGGGAGCCACCAGTCAATCGACAAAGGCCTAATCAGCAAATGAGATGCAGCTTACCGCCATGGCCCGACAAACCCACTCTGCCTAAAATCTGCTCCAAAGGCACTGCAGCTTGTTCCACAAAATGCCCATTTGCTTTATTCACACACATTGTACACAGGCCAAAAACCAGAGTTCACACTGGTGTTTAAAAGTTGCTGGTGGTTTATTTTGGAAGGAATGCAACATAATCTGCTGTCAAAAAATCCCTCTGTGATCAGATTACACACAATCTAATTCCCGACTACAGTGACTGTGTGGAGCTTCTTGTAGTCGGATCAAGTACGAACGCTACTTCTACATCTAAAGCTTGGCAGATTCTTTCACTGAAGAGATACTGAGCTAACAAACTATCCGCCTATTAAATTCCTGTAAAATCAAAATGGAAATTTCAGTAAAGCATCTGTCAGTCTCTGGAGGCATGTTAAAAACCTGTCGTAATAAATACAAACATGAAGTTAACAGCCCTGAAACGAACCAATATTTCGTATCATTATTTTTCCTCCCACTGTATTCATTGCAAAAATAGTAAGCAAGCTCTAATCAAATTATAATTAAGTATACATTTTTTGTAGAATGTTAAAAAAAGAACTTTGTCTCTTTTTTTCACTTTGACAATGATCAAACCAGTTATTATGAGGGCTGTGGAAGTTGTGCAGAGTTCCGCACGATCTCCTTCTGCTCATGATCCTGCTTGTGCTGCATGCCCATTTAGCCATAATGGCAAATATCAGTCCTAGTGTGTAATTACAGCAGGGCAAAGCAATAGAAAAGAGGATTATGGGAGATGAATGAAGGAGGTAGGGAAGGTCTGCGATTAACTCGTCCCTCCTCTTGGCCGAGCAGCTGCAGCTGATAAGGTGAAATGCAATTTTCTCCTCCTTGATTGAATATTTGAGTACCCACTTTTGGGTAAATGCGGCCACATTGACTGAAAGACGCCCCCCGTCCCAAGGCTACATGGGTATTGGCTCAGTAATGAATGCATACTCAGGCTGGGTTTAGTTAATTGTTGAAAGACGGCAAACAGAAAAGTTAATGGGTTGCACAAAACCTATGTAGCGGACAAGATCCTCTGCAGTTGTTATTGGTCTGTCAGAAGTGAATAAGTACACGGACCTCTAAAGCATTTATGATGTGTGTGTGCGTTTTGGTGGATGCGTGTCATAAGCACGTGCTCTGTGGTTGTGTGAGGTATAGGAAAGCCAAAGTAAAAACCACGTATGTGTACATGCCCGTCTGTGTTCGTGGTCTGTTATTGTGCTTATTTTCCACCCACTGAAAAATCATCAGTCATATGAGAAAGTGGAGCTGAAAGCAGTAGAAAATATCGAGCGCACTGATGGCTTGTGCGTGTGTGTTCTAACAGCAGCAGCCAGCAGGCACACCCATCTGGCCACGAATACCGCCATCATTAGTAAATCCGCCAAATCGAAATAAATTTGCCCCGCCGCACCACGTAAATGTTTAGGTGAGGTTTTATGACAAACATCTGCTATGAGGAAGGTTACCAATCAGTTACAAGAATCTGATGATGCAGCACACCGAAACAGCTGTCAGAGTGAAGGCACATAAACTTAACTTTGTCAAAAAGCAAATTCATTGACCATGAACGCATGTGGGACTCGAAGGAGATTTATTTATTTTTTTTAAATTTATGATCCAATTTCTATATATAAAATTTGGAAAAACAAGGCAATAAAAAAAAGAAAGGGAGTCAGTGATCTTTCTGTAAAGAGAAAAGCACTAGTGAAAGTAATGGTCATGACTGTCTGTTTTTTGCCTTGCAGTTTTCTGTTGCTTTGAGAGAATTAAAAAAAAAAAAAAAAATGACACCATGAAAGAATATAATTACCTATAATATTTTTGATGAAATTAGGGGATGAAAGGTTGAAGAGTGTTTTACACATTGTGTTTGACGGCTACCACGATTTCAAAAACCTGTTGCTAAGAGTCCAAATAGGTGAGTGAGGAATTAGAGAAATAATCATCCTGCCATTCAAACTGACTGGATTTGCCACTTCACTTCACTTTTATTTTTTTAGCTACTTTGTAGATCCCTAAATGGAGTTATAGCGAGTAAAAGCTCTCTATTTTAAATGAACCGCTCATGTTAATTAACTGTCAGAGCTAAAGTATTGTACTTATTTATCGAGCAGCTTTAATACAGTGTTAAAATGACACCGGGAAAAAGGAAAATGGAGAATTTCTGTATACATTTTTGTATTTGTGATTGTTGATTTTTCAATAAATAAATAAATAAATAAATAAATAAAAAGATATCACTATGCACAGTGCAACAAACCTGTTATACTTATTACACAGTAAATATTGCATCATTAAAATCGTTTTCCATAAAAAAAACAAACAAAAAAAATGACACCGGTTCGGATGTGGGCTGCTAGTGTTAGCTGGGCCTTATCATTGAAGATCTTTATGAAGTTGTCTTTTTACCAAAGCCTAAAATATATAGAATTTGCACTGTTGTGTTTTGCTATGGCCATGTTCAGCACTGAAGTTTACAGTGGTGGTTAGTGACTCATATTAAACTCATAGGCACATTCGGTGCTTTAAGAATTTGAAGGTTTTCATGAATAATTTTGTTTTAACCTAGGTGACTAGGGGCAACATATTTAAAAGCATCTACAATTTAAAGAATTTTAAAATTCAACCACAAAAAATCGGTATGTCCTGAATAATTGTTTATTAGATCGTCTCAATAAAATAATTCATTTGTTTCTACTGATAGAAAACGTTGAGAATGTAACACAGAGTGTCCTGGGTTAAGTATGAGTACTGGATGGTGGCTATTGGTTAATATCATTGCATGTTGTGATGCTACTGTGAGCTCCTGTATTTATTAAATGAACAACTTCTTAGACACAGATTTATATATGTCTATATATGTTCTTCCTAGTAATAACTACTACCGCTTCCAAAAAAAATGTTCCTTAGTGCTTAGTAAGGCAATACAGTATACAGCAGACTCACGGACGTTGACTTGCTCTTTTGCTTTGTGGAATCATAAGGATGCTCTGATTTTGTTGGCTTCCTAGAGCAAGGAGCTCATGAAGCATCGCAGCTATTAATGGAAATCAATCTACTATATTACCCAAGCTATTATTTATTTTCTTTTATATTTTTAACATTTAACTTCTAGTAAGAAATACTGTTCACTAGAATTGAGTGTGTTTATCCCAGACATCAATAACTGAAAGACTATAAAGAATGTTAGCTTGGACCTAATGTGTTCTGTCAGTGGAAAGTTCAGGAAACATTATGTGCTGTTGCTCTGATAAATAGCCAAAATAGTACAGCATACTGTCACACTTCTCTTGGGCTTGAAGAGGAAGAAGAAGATGGAAGGCAGGCTTGGGAAAACTCGAATGGTTTCTTACATTTTTCCTCTTTCAAAGATTTTATTTTACTATGCACATACACACATAGCTCTGTGCTGCTCAGATTGACTCTCTCTCTCTCTCTCTCTCTCTCTCTCTCTCTCTCTCTCTCTCTCTCTCTCTCTCTCTCTCTCTCTCTCTCATTCTCATTCTCCCTCTGGTGCTCTCTCTATTTCCAAGGAGAAACCTGAGGCACAAAGAGACTCATATAAGTAACCTCAGTCTAATAAGATACAGTCGAGAATCATCACGCCTCACCTGCTGGTTAAACCCACCTTCTCTGTGTCCATAGCCAAAGCTCAACCACGATCCTGCTGCCACAAACACATTTAAATAATGCGGCTGATTTCAGTCGATGGATTATTTCCATAAAATGCATATTTTGTGAAGAGAAACAATTTTTTTCAATCTGGAGGGCAAAGTATCAGAATTCTGGTCCTGAATAAGAAGACCTGTGTGTGTGTGTGTGTGTGTGTGTGTGTGTGTGTGTGTGTGTGTGTGTGTGTGTGTGTGTGTGTGTGTTTGGTGTGTGTGTTTTGGCAAAAGCTCGATAGTTTTAGATCGAATGTATTAAATATGTAGATACAGTATGTATTGAGCTATTATTTTAAGAACAACTCTTCTGGCACCGAACTGTAGCCTTTCTACCAAAATACATTTTAATAATCAAATCACTTCATTTAACTGTGTCACATTTGCCTCTCCTCTTGTGCTCTTATGGTGAATCATTATGCAGTAGAGAAAGAGCCTAACATCAGCCTTCTTAATCTGCCATTGTATCTTTGAGGATTTTTTTTCTCCCTTTGTTGTTTAGCTGTCTTGACCTAATGGATTTCTTTTATAAAGGTTAAATTGGTTCCCTCTTTCCATAAGTGTGGTGACAATCTGCATGTAAAAAAAAACAACAACAACAACAAAAAAAAGGTTATTACTGTTATTATGGGTCGGCATACAAGTGAAGTGGGAAGCGTGAAAGCAGGACCATGAAGGGTTCTCTGCATGTGATAAGGTCACACTGTGTTTTTGTGTTGCTGATAATGCAAGCTTTGGAAAAGCTTGTAGATGGTGAAAGTTTCTTTGCTGCTTGGCAGAACGCTGATTTCACACCTGTTTTTACATCGAGTCCTGTTTTTTTCCTTCACACTTAGTCTGTAGCAGTCTTAGTCTTCGTTTGTTTCTCTGCTTTCATTTTGCAGCAAAATTAACAAAAGTAACGATTCCAGACACCTATGCACTCAGTGGAGCTGTTTTTTTGGCCATGTCTAATGTACATTGAGAGAAAATATTCTTTAAAACATTCTGAAGCTATTTAAAGGAAAACACATGGGTGTGTAAATGCATTTCGTTTTTTTTGAGGTGCTATTTTTTTTATTGATATATAATCCATACAGACATGTGCATCATTCTTTATGCCCATACTCTTGCAAATCAGCAGGACCTGAAGACCAGAGAGCTCAAGCTTTTACCGTTCATTTAAATTCTATTACAGTAAGTAGGGAAATGTCAAAAAAGGTGTTAAAGTACCCTAGTTACACCCTGTTTCCTGCAAGATTCTACACTGGGTTCATCTCATTGTGTCCTGTGTACTTTCTGCCTCTACAGTCAACCTCTTCTCATCTACACTTTAAAACTGCTACCGTACATGGTGTGAACATTCACATTTACAGACCAGTGGCCAGGCTCACTGAATTTTCTTAACGATTTTTACCAGAGCACTGGTTTCCCATTGTGCCGACAGAATGGAAATGATCTTGTCGGATATTTTCAACGCTTTAAACAAATGAGCTATGTTATATTATTATGAGTGTGTTTAACCCAGACATCGATAACTAAAAGACAATTAGCCTACTGTATATTTTTTTTTCATTTTTTACTCTTTCGCTTTTCACCGATTTTTATTTGACTCTGCATTGAATATTTTCAAACAGTACGAGCAAATTAATTATGTTATTGACACATAAGTCAGATATAAAAGTAGTAAGGATTCTGTTTGCTTTCAGTATGAGAGGTTTTTTTTTTACCTGTTATCTTTTAATAGTGATGATAATGACTTCATTAACCTTTCTATTAAGGTTATTAGCCATAAATGCTAGGTAAAAACAGAAATTCAGAAAAAGAATTTTACCAATGAATTCTACAAATACTTAAATCTCTGGGATATTTAAGAATGGAGGAAATTCCATTTATTGGCATCTTGGAATAAAAAAAAGAATAAGAATAAGATACTCCGGTTTCCTCCCCCAGTCAAAAGACATGCATGGTAGGCTGATTGGCATCTCTGGAAAATTGTCCGTAGTGTGTGAGTGTGTGAGTGAATGAGAGTGTGTGTGTGTCTGCCCTGCGATGGGTTGGCACTCCCTCTAGGGTGTATCCTGCCTTGATGCCCGATGAACCCTGAGATAGGCACAGGCTCCCCGTGACCCGAGGTAGTTCGGATAAGCGGTAGAAAATGAATGAATGAATGAATTTATAAATTTTATAAATATATAAATTATAAATAAAAAAGATTCACAAAACCTATGAAAAATTCAATTCTTGAAAATAACTTTCTTATTAATCTAAATAATGAAAGTTAGATAACGGCCAATTTGTTTTAGACCTAAATGCAGGGATGGAAACCATGAGGGAAGAGACAAAAAACTAAGCAAAACTTCTAAATAAACAAAATACAACAAAACCATAAACAAGAGGCAACGACAAGGACGCAGCAAAAAACAGCTGCTGGACAACAGGATTAAATAGGGATGATAATTGGGAAGACATGAGGAACAGCTATGCAGTGTTGGGAATGGGTAATGTATAGGCTGGGGCAAACACAAATAAATCCAGCCAGAAAGTCCCCCTGGTGTTCAGGCATGGCATAGTCCAAGCCATCTCTGACACTAAATTATACGGTTTTTAATTTGAAAGAGCTATTAGGTTCTTTCAAATATTTATACATTACAAAATATTACAACCTACAAGAAATTTTGTAACATATATTCAATAGTGTATAACTACTATAATATTTTACTCGGCTTATTAGATATTTGTGTTCCTTATGGAAATCCTGCGTGATGTCAATGATATGATGATATGTTGATGCATATAAAGTAGGCGGTATTGCATTTGTTGCAGCTGTTACACTGCTGTCATTATATTTGTAATTATTTTTTAAAAATTGCATTCTTACGAACTTATGAATTGATCTTATGACCTTATTGTCTATTTGTAGATGTTTTTTTATTCAACCTCAGAACAGGACAAATGTGTATGTAGGACAAAGTGCTTTTTTGTTAAAAACAAACAAACAAATAAATAAAAAAAGTTAATGCCTTCAAATTTTAGATGCTTAGGAAAAAGCACAGCTCTCAGAGAGCAAAAAAAACAACAACTAACTAACATTTTTTGTATCTTATCTTATCTTATCTTTGGGTAGGTTAAGTAAAAACTGAAATACGGATACAGAAAACAGAGAAATACTCCAAAAGTCTTTTACTTTCTATTAACCAACACTGTGGAGTGTGACATGATAAAGAATTCATTGCTGAACACAGGTACAAATTTGTTTAAAAAAAAAAAAGTAGTTTTCAGGTACTTTTGAGAGTGTGCTCGTGCTTTCCCTTTAAATATATGAAAAAGATAAAAAGAAAGATTTAAACACAAGCTAAAATTAAAAACAGAGTAAAACTACAAAACAGGTTTTTTGATAATGTCCATAATAATGAATAATAATGTATAACAGGATGCAGGATTTATTCATTGTGGTTAAATTTTGAAAGGGTTCACAGACTTTCAGGTGACACTGTATAAAAACAAGAATTACACGTTTAAAGAGATGCAGAATATATCCACTGACATGAGCTGTCAAAATATCATAGATGTGGATTTCACTTGCTGTATGTCTCATTGATTTTACAGGGGGAAAAAATAGTGACATTCAGATGAATAGGTTAGATGATTGATTTCAGTAAAGTTATCACACAGCCTACGGTCATGCTTTAGCTATGGAGAGCAAGGCTAGTCTAAATATGAGAAGATTTACACTAAAAAAAAAAAGCTTCTTGACTTGACTTCAGTACTATTACCCTAGAAAGGATGGAGGAAATGGTAGAAAAGGAAAGAGACAAGGCTTATGGAAGATGAGCTTTATTGTTTGTGCTTTGTAGATTCTGTTGTGAAACCTGAGCTGGTCCTCAAAGTAGAGATTGATCAATATCTCTCTTCATCTCACTCTGGCTGATAGACACTTACTGTCTTTGCTCTGTGGTCTCTCTTTGCTGTCTCTCATCTCTCCTGGATGTTTTTTATCTTTTTTCTGAGGACTATCTTTCCAAGAAACAATCGTCGTCTGAGAATGTGTTTTTAAAAAAAAAAAAAAAAAAAATTATGTCTAATAATATCAATTTCCTCTGTTTTAACTCCTCACCCTTCTCACTAGCTTGTTCGCTTGTTCTAATATACACCAGGGATAAATACGGCACTCGATAGCGCTTGATGATAAGGTCAGTTGAAGTGAGAAAGCATTCTTAGGGAACACGCGGCTGAGATCCTTTTTTTAGATGTCAGGTTCACCGAGTGCAGCACTCTCACTCTGAAGCTAATGCTAGCAAGGCCAAAGGAGGTGCCAAGCTTCATCTTGGCACTACCTTTGTGTTTGTGAACAAGACAAGTGCACACCAGGGTAACTACATACCTTTAAACCCGAGGTCATGACAAACAAGTGGGAACCAGATAAACCTTCAAAACAGAAGAGGATGCCAGACCTGCTCTCTGAAGCACCATTGCTCATGATCTATCAGGTTTTCATTCAAAGCCAGATATCAGCTGTCTTTCATTCCCCGACATATCTGCTGTAACTCTGCAGTGCTCTTAGATTACACTTAGTGAGTTCTACCATAACAGGCAATTTTTCACACGCTATACAAGAGCTTACTCAAATGGAAAATCAATACTATCGATAAGTGTGTGTTAGGATAGGTTGCCAGTCTTGACCATCAAGTATAAATGATTGTCAGCGATTTTTTTCTTCTTACACAACAACAAGCCCTACAAACTAATCAACCACCACAACGCTCTAGACAGTTATTTAAGGATAAGCTATTAAGAGATCACAAGCATGTGCATGTGAATTTTTTTTTTGTTATTATTAGAACATTTATTTAGGCAGATGTAGCATCGTCTAATTCAATATGGCTAATTATTTGCATAATTATTAAAACAAACATTAAAGCAAAATCCAGTCTATTGATGATTCTCTCAAGGGAGCGACAGGAAGGTTTTCTTAATTGTTTACTCAAGATCATACCATATACTATTATTATATGCACTAAAATATTTAAGGAATGGTTTCAGAATAAACTCTAAAAATAATAATAATAATAATAATAATAATAATAATAATAATAATAATAATAATAATAAAAGATATCCTTCTAAATAGAGATAGGATTAAACAGGATCTGGATATTTGTATATTTTGACAAAAATATATAAAAAAATAGCTTTAATATTGAAATGACATTTAAACTTGTTTTCACTCTACTACGTGTGGTCTAGCAGACTTATAAAGGAAACTGACTGATACTGTGTATTAGATAGATATTAGACCCAAGCTTTGACAAGATCAAACTAGATCTTCACGGCTATACTGTATTGTGCCATGTGGGCGGAGCTTAATCGAAGTACTTAAGCTTCGAGGAAAAAAAGTCGTGACATAAACTTTATTTTCTTTGTTGTGTTTTGATAGATTTGATGCATTGCTGCAGTTTCAATCTCAAAAAGCTGTAGTGTTTTCTAAACAGCATTGAATGCCTCCATTGGCTATATCGTTTCACGCATGCTATATCCAATGTACTGTAAGTCGGTTTTTTGAAACTTTCGAGCACCTAGTGTTGAATTCTTGTGATTAGAATATACTGTACACCAGCTCTGAACAAAAATGCTCATTTTAAACAGCTTTAAAAATTTTAAAAATGCTCATTTTTGAACAGCTCTCTAGCAGTCATGCCACATCCTTTGACTTTAACATTTACTTCACCTTCAAACTTAACTCGTCCTCATTACAGCATCCCGTCAGCATCCTCTGGCAATCTAGAGGTATCGACACTCGACCGTCTACAGTGTACGGAGTACAGCAGCGACCATGTGACTTGTTGAGAGTTTGTAGTTTTGTGACTAGTCTTCCTGAGCGGGGCTGCACAGTCAATCATATTTCTGTCATACGGTGATGTGAGTTTTCACAATGAGCCCATTGTGATGGGCTGCAATAAAAGAACAGCTTAAAGATTGCGAATAAGGATGACACTGAAATTGCTTTACCCATGAATAACAGCAGTCTCTCACGTTGTAGACTTGTGTGGGTGTGAACGGAGGTGACATCAGCAGAGCAGGACTGCGGCACGGAAGCTTAGATTGTGAACAGCCAAAAACACCGCTATTATTAGCTGTTAGAGAGAAGAAATGTGCTGTTAGGCCAAGCGTCAGAAAAACAATGAGGATCGAGAGTGTAAGAGACGGAAGTGTGAGTAGTGAGAAGCAGAGACACATTTCTGGTGGAACTTCAGATCCGAAGTTTTTTTTTGTATGAAGTAAAGCTGGATGTACTTTAATGACTTGAATGACACCGAGTGTGCACTTTATAATACCATTTTATATATAAGTTGTGCTCAAAAGTTTTCATACCCTGAAATAAATTGTTGGAAAATATGACTGATGATGCAAAAGGATTTTTTTCTTATTTAAGGATAGGGGTCATGTGAAGTCATTAATTATCACATAGGTGTTTGACTCCTTTTTAAAACCTAATGATAACTGAAATCACCTAAACAACCCTGATAAAAGGTTTACATATCATTGAATGTTTGGCCACATTATAAACACACAGGCTGACACACAGAGGTTTAAACAGCTATTAAAGTAAGGTTTCCACACCTATGACTCATTGTAATTGTAATTATATTGTAATTAGTGTCTGTGCATAAATAGTCAGTGAAGGGTTCAATGTATGTAAAGAGTGTGTGTGTGTGTGTGTGTGTGTGTGTGTGTGTGTGTGTGTGTGTGTGTGTGTGTGTGTGTCTTTATGAATCTTGTTAATATTGTTGATGACAAAATGAAGGTTAGCATAAATTATGTCAGATCTTCTTTCTCCTTGTTATGTAGTTTTTCAACCCATGACATTAAACCAAAAAAGAAAAAAGTGTGTGTTTGTGTGTGTGTGTGCTATCTGCGTTTGTGTTCTCTCTTATATTGGAGTATGTGACTGGGCTCAGAATTAAACAATCACAACTAACGAATAATTGGAACTAAGCTGTTTGAAAAAGGCTGAGAGACTTTCACATTCTGTTGCTTCCTATGCTAATGAAGTGTCTAAGAAACACACCACGCAGGAATTGCTGAATTCAACGCAGGACGTCTGGTTTACCTAAACCAGGGTTCATGGATCAATAGCATTAAGGTTAGGTACAAAGGAATTATCTGTTGCCCAGGTAGCGCTGGTCAGGTGTCATGTTGACAGAATTTCGATCTTCAGATATTTAGAGCGTAGATTTAACACCGTGTACGTGACCAGAGTTCCAAGCATGGGAGTAAATAAATACACATGTCCCCCTCGCACAACAATGTGTCTGGAGCCCTGTTGTGCTCACACATCTACAGCAGTTGATTAACTAAATGAGTAAGAGTGCAGCAAGTAGGTTTTTTTTATCTTAACATGTCTTGTTTGCATTTCGGCACACTCCGCTAGACATCGCCTGCGATTCCCGAACGAGTCAATAACAGCAGTTCCAGACTTAAAGCCGACGAGCAGCTAGTCGATCGAGAGGCACAGATCGGTGAGATGAGGCTCGGGGATGGTTGAGGAGAAGGATGATGAATGCTGCCTCTGTATGAAATAATGAATAAGAACTTCAAAGTGTGACTTGCATTAGATGCATTAGATGTGTTTGCTTCAGACACTCCAGTCTGTTCCAGTCTGTCCAGGCAATTCACATCGAT
Source organism: Tachysurus fulvidraco (assembly GCF_022655615.1). NCBI lineage: Eukaryota > Metazoa > Chordata > Actinopteri > Siluriformes > Bagridae > Tachysurus > Tachysurus fulvidraco. The sequence continues at coordinate 20,445,375 of NC_062522.1, forward strand.
TATGTTTTGGAGCATCAGAATCCTAGAAGCGGAAGTCAGGAACATTCAGTGCACAGACGGAATAAACACAATTATGTAGATGTGATTATTGAGGTTTTTTTTTCTTTTTCTTCTTTGATCCCGAGAGATGAAGCAGTGTAAAACACACACACACACACACACACACACACACACACACACACACACACACACACACACACACACACACACACACACACACACACACAAACTATTATAGCTGAGTTAATACACCAGCTCATCTCTCCCCCCAAAAAAATAAATAAAACATTTGTCAATCCACAACCAGCCATGAGCAGCACACAATCCTTTCAAGTGCTTCTCTAGTATGTTTAGTTCATGTAATACTCACATCCTCCTAGTGTGAGCTGACTGTGTTTACTGTGTCACACTGAATGACATGTTTATTTGACTTTAGCCATCAGATTACTCTGTCAACACTATTTATTTATATTTTTATACATTTACCATTGTGGATTCAGGGCTAGTCTATCACAGGGCATCACAAGTACACACACACACGCACATATGCACACATGCACACGCACACACACACACAAAATATGCACACTTATTGCCACTTCTCATTTTCCTCCTCACCATCATCATCATCATCATCATCATCATCATTATCATTATTCCTCTTCTTCTTCTTCTCCTCCTCCCCACCACCACCCTCATCATTCTTCATTTTCTCCTTCTTCTTCTTCTTCTTCTTAATCCTCATCATCCTCATCATCACAAACATCATCATCATCATCATCATCATCATCATCATCATCATCATCATCATCATTCTTCCTCTTTTTCCTGCTCCTCCTCTTCTCAGTCTTCTTCTTCCTCCTCTTCTTCTCATTCTCCTCATCCTCCTTCTTCTTCTTCTTCTTCTTCTTCTTCTCACTCATTTTTCTCTTCCTCCTTTTTAGTTTTCTGTTTGTTCTACTATTACGCATTAAACAATAAAACATTCAATTCAAACAAGTGACTGTCATGCATGGCTTCCTGTATGAATCACTTCACCTGACATTCTGAGTTAAACCTCATGTCAACTTGCATCAACTCTTTACCTTTATTTTGTCTTGTTTTACAGCTGGTGTACTGTTGTTCGCTAGCTTTGAAATACACTGTAAGATAGACTTGATTAAACCTGCTCTGTAAACGTATCCAGAATCATCACACATAGAATGACTCATAAAAATGAAAATTGTTCTTCAGGATTTACAAAATGCCCAAGCTGCAATAACCTCTCATAGAACGATCTCTCCTATTTTCAGCTGTAATCATGTTTAAAAAAAAGCTGTGCAATGCTCTTGCTGTGTTCTGTAGAAATGTGGTTGTTTTGTTTTTTTATTTTTTTATTTATTTTTTTTCCCCCAATACGGCTGTTTGAATGGACTTGGCCTTTCATATCATCATAAAAATTTGCACAAGAATATTTGAGTGTTGTTTTCAGATTTCTTCTGTACCACCCAAGAGGCAAGCGAAGTAGTGTAGAGAAAATTGTGTTCGTAGAAAATGTCAGCAGGCGTGCGGCGCGGCGGATAAACGCACTGACTTATGTTCTGTTGAAGTCGCCTTTTCCCCTCATTTAGTAGTAGTAGCACGTCTGTAGAAACTCAAATCTATTAGCTTCTCTTTTGCTCACCGAGTTGAGCTGTTCCTGTAATGCCTGTATCTACTTAAACACAAAACATGTCTGAAAGAAGAATCCTGTTTCTTAATACATGAATTATGTATGTCATATGCAGGTCTAACTGGGTGTCGGTATCTTTTGTTTTCATATTCTTCTTGCTTATATTATTAATTATTAATTTTGTTTCGGACTGGCTTGAGAGGACCGGATCCTTACATTGTTTCAGTTGGATAAGTTAGAGGGATGAATGACAACTTTTTGCTCGATACTGAACTCAAAATTGTTTATCAGCATTTTTCAGCCGACGGCACAGTTTATGATTTTAGCATCTAGTACATAAGTAACACATCTACACATTCACTGGTCCTTGTCATGTATAAATACTGAACCAAAGCCATAAGGCTTATCTGCATTAATTGTGTGTAACTACTTAATGATAAATATTAACACGCAATTAAAACACAAACATATACGACATATTAAATAAACATGCCATCACAGCATGTGACCAATTAAACATATAAATGAGAATTTAGGACTTAATGCACGCAAGTCAATAAACACTGTATTTAAAACTAGCATATTTTAGCTGGGCTCACCAGTATGACAGTCTGTTACATTGCATTCAGTTATAATTAATCATTCAGCTCAATCTGGCACTTTTACACAAAATAAACAACTTATGTTCTACCCGTTTTATAACTACATATGCTCGCTGTTAGGGTTACTGCATTTATGAACGACTTAAGATGAACAACTGTATAATCAGCCGAACATACAGTATAAGACCTTTCTTATCGGAATTAATTGGAAATCTAAGGGGAATACTGTACATATCCACTTGCTTTTTAACGATGAAATGATTTTTTACAGACTTATGGCGTAGAAATAAAACTTCTTGCGGGGGCCAGACACTTCTCAAAGAAAGATGAGCACTAAAGTTTCCACTGTGACACACGGGTTAAAGTTAATTAGCAAAAAAAAAAAAGAAAACAGTACGAGACGCCATATTTCACTCCAAGGAATTAAATATCTGGATCCCTGCCACAATGTTCGAGCGATTTAAGCACTCATTTGTTTTCCTATCATTCGTAATAGGACTTTAACATTCTATAACCCCAAAAATGTAGGTAAAAGGTTAAAACAGGACATTCACTAATATTCGTTTTATTTTCATTTGTTTGGAATCGTTCCAATTCCAGATCCAGAGCTTCAACTCTTCGCTGTGTGATCTGAACCGATAAACAAGTGTTCTTGTTCAAGCCACAGTGAAAATGGCCTCTATCGCTGTGTCTAAAAATGTTTTCTCACTCACTCATTCATTATTTACTATTTGGACTGTTCTACATAGAGCACTACATGATGCAGCAGGAAGAGAGACAACAGACTGAGTTTAGACAATACTGAATACAGCGCCACAAGGATTACATTATCATGACCTGCCGTGACCTAATCGATATGAATGTGAGTGGAGAAATCCTGAAGTATTAAAATAAACAAATAAGAATAATAAAAGTTTATTGGCTTTACTGGCCTTAATGACCTTTTTAAAAATTTACATTCATACACAGTTTAATATACAAGGACTGTTCTGGTAGTATCTGGTGTTTTAAGGGTTGATCTGATACGTCCTCTTAAAGAAATTTTAACCATTATACTTATACTAATTATTGCCTGATTTAACCCCATTAACGTCCGAGCTAGAGAACGGTTATGGAGCTCTAAATCTTGCATCACTTTGGAGGTCCATGTCTAACAAATTAAAGGTCTGAAAGCAACTTACCTTGTATCATAACTATTTTGGGTCGTGTCAGTCTTAAAGCAGCCTGTGTGAACGACAGCAAAAATGCTTCTTGGAACGCAAACCTCCGCTGCATCCCAAATGACATACTTTACACCGTGTACTGTATGAATTTTCGAAGGTTAGTGTCATCTCAGGTGGAACACTAATAGATTTAACTGGTAAAGTTTCCCAGTCAATGGCATATGTTATCAAATACATGTACTGTGCTACCGCTAGCTTTAGTAGACTACTTTTAAAATGTTACAAAAATAACCCAATGTGGGCTAATTTAAAACACATTTGTAAGATGTCTTGTTAACTTCAGTGTCATTGGCCATCTCATTTAGTGCAGCACCTGGTAGCCCTGTCCGTCTTTCACTACGTCAGTAAAGCTGTGAGTGTTGAGCGTATGAAGTGTCCAACATTCTACATTCCACTTTTATGGGATAATAAGTGCATCATCCAAGTTCTTGAAGTGCACTGTTCTTGTTGAAACGACTCACACTACTCATACAACATGGAAAAGTGGATAAGTGTTCGGTGTAGAATCTTTTCTATAGCGTTTTTCTCACATTTTTTGTAAATCGTACATTTTGGATTTTTACCGTTAGAAAGTGGAATTTAAAATGTGTATAAATGAGATGACGACAGGGTGAGTAAAGCTGGTGTAGACATTGCCATTGTTTAAGGGAACTGACACAACAGAGGCACAATATTATTCACTATTCATCGTTATTCTGCTAAGCATTTTTGGAGCTCGGTTGTGTATGTGATGTCGATCACTTCATATTTTTCTCATTTAACTAGCTAACCCATGAGAATTTATTGACGTGCAGGTGCTAGATAATGTGCACAAAGCCAATGAAAAAGCATTGTTACCATAGCACAAAATACAGAGTCTCGAAATTCTGTGAATTTCTGTGTTGTTATTACAAATGAAGCAATCGATATTTTTTCTTTTCTGCACAGAACCAAGGTTTTATTTTATTAAAAGCATTGTATTAATCTCTGACTAACATGGGAAGATGTGTTTTTATTACTGCTTAATCAGAAGGACTTCCATTTGTTCAACCGGCAAGCTGCATATAAAAAAAAGCTGCGAACATTGGTTCTCAAGAGCTAATCCTGGAGACCCACTGCTCCGCACAGTTTTAGATTTTCTCTGCTCTCAACGTGCCTCGTCCAGATAATCCATTAATTAGTAAAGCTTTCATGATTTGGGAGTATGGAAACATTTCACTGTGCAGGCAGTGCAGTGAGTCTCTGAGACTGCAGGGGATTTCTGGTGTACATGAAGCCTTTCAAGATTTACTACAGGCATTAGGTAATATGCAGTAGCAAGTTGTTCTCTATCAACACTATGGATTTTGCAGCCCTGGCAAATTTCAGATGTCACGTCCTACTGTGAGATATGAAAGGTGGGTTTTTAGTCCAAATCCTAGCATGAATATTCTCAGCATTGTTCAGGATTCATTATATCATCAGCACATCTGCAGATGGGGAACATGACGTGACTTACAGTACCTCTCCTGTGTCCCACAACGTTCCTGTGCCACTCGTGGTTCATGTGTGTCGTGTCATCATCATTGGCTAAAACATATGTGCAGGTTATGTTACTTGAGACCTGAGTACAAGCTTTGTTCACATTCACGGGAATCATGGGACAATTCCAGTGCAACTGTACTCCGAGCACGTCCTACAGCTAGTCTCGGGTTTAAGTACCGCGCTACACTTCCCGGTCCACGTGACAGCTTTCACATTACCAATTTGTTCATGCAAACCGTGCTCAGTTACTGGAATAAACTGCCAGTGTGAAATCCTCTTCATGTTATTATTTATTACTATTATTTTTTATTATGAATCATATCGGGGGGCACGGTGACTTAGTGGTTAGCACGTTTGCCTCACACCTCCAGGGTTGGGGGTTCCATTCCTGCCTCCGCCTCGTGTGTGTGGAGTTTGCATGTTCTCCCCGTGCCTCGGGGGTTTCCTCCGGGTACTCCGGTTTCCTCCCCCGGTCCAAAGACATGCATGGTAGGTTGATTGGCATCTCTGGAAAATTGTCCGTAGTGTGTGAGTGTGTGAGTGAATGAGAGTGTGTATGTGCCCTGCGATGGGTTGGCACTCCGTCCAGGGTGTATCCTGCCTCGATGCCCGATGACGCCTGAGATAGGCACAGGCTCCCCGTGACCCGAGAAGTTCGGATAAGCGGTAGAAAATGAATGGATGAATGAATGAATGAATCATATCACTATGCCCAAGAAACACTGGGAAACACTGAGAAAAGCCAGAGATGGATGGGAATTCTAACATTCTTCATCACTCCAGTTCATAACTGGTGTCAACTAGATATGTGCAGAAGACTGAGAATATTGTGTTGGTCCCATTCGGTTGCACAGGGCTGTGATTCCTGTGTATGTGAACATTTTGTTATCTAAGAGATTTTCGGTAAAGCAAACTAATTTAAAGCACTGGGAGCCTTGACCAGGGAGTTTTATATGTACAGTAATGCAGAAGCTTTATATATGAGCACTTATTACTGTGTGAAAGTAAACACAGCCAATCACATGACCTGATTACAAGTTGGGCTTTTCAATAGATTAGTATATGTACCTCTATCCATTTAGAATCTGTTCAATTAAATTTTTTATTAGAACACATTACATATACAGTACGTCGGAATGAACGACCATTTAAAGTGCAAAAAATGACGTCATGGAAAAGGAATTCAATTACCAATTCTAATATCTAGTAGACACAACAATGAGACATTCTCCTTTCCTTGTTTGTTGACATTCCCTTTCAATTACCTCATATGAATGGAAAATGATGTAATATATATTCATATGCATAAAAAAAGTAAGATGGAATGTGAGGAAGGTATCTCTTTCCTTCGCTTGTCGCCACACTACAGCGAGTCTTCAGATTATTCCGTCTGTTCTCAGCTACTGTCATGTAGATCTGTTCGTCTCCTCTGCCTACGCTCATTCTCCATCTTCTGAGAGACACGAAAGGGAATTTGTTTTCATTCTCCTGTGCTTGCATTCCTTTCTGCTGGTAAATAATGCGTTTTCATCTCGAACTCCACTACTGTCCTATGCGTAAGGAAATGCTTTATGAAAATCACGCAAGCGTTTGAAGTCAGCGAAGTTTTGTATCTCCTGCCTCTCAGCCCTGTTCACACTGATATTCACAATTAACACCTCTCAAACTAAGTATGCCGTCGCTTTCTTCTTTTTCCTTTCCTTCTTGACTTGGAGTAATGCAGGTATATTAACCGCATTAAATGGATTTTGTGGATCATATTCTATCTCCCTGAGTGTTAACCAAGGTGACTTTACAAATGTGGTATTGAAGCGGAACTTTGCAAGGGAATAAAAAGTTCCTTGATATACTGGATGTTTCAAATCTGGCTTTTGGAATGCACTAGAGATTTCACTCTGAGAACTTCAGTTGTTTTAGCTATGAATATTGACATCATGCTTTTTTGCATAGTTTTTTATTAGGTATTCTTGAAGATATGCACAAAGCATAGTTTTGCAAAGTCCTGACTCACATGACAAAAGTGCTTTTATAGTATATCACCTATAAATTGATGATAGTGTCAGTGTCCTGTATAAAGGCTGTAGGATTGAGATATTGACATGCTAAAAGAATGTCAGGAACAGCTTGGACTTGGACAACTGAACACTAGGGGGACGTTTAGTCCGGTGCCATGTGCTTTTGTTTTTGTTCACATGTGTTAGCTCGGCCCTATCCTTATCCGTTCCCACCTTTGCACACCAGTCCCTTGTGTTTTCATAATTGCCTTCCCTATTTATACCAGTTGTCTTTTGTGCGTATTTTGCTGAGTCCTTGTGCGTCTGTGTTCTGGTGTCTGTGGTGTTTTTGGTGTGCAGTCTTTGGTTTGTTGTTATGTGTCCTGGTTTTCTGTTTTGTTATCTCGGTTCCTTTGTCTTCTCCAGTGTTTTTCGATGTGTCTGTATTTTTCTAAATAAACCCCCGTTTTTGATTTACCCTGCATTTGGGTGTAATTCCGCTCTGTGGAGACACACGTTTCTGACAAAATCACAGTAATCACATTTTAAAAGACATGCAGAATATCATTCATTCATTTATTTATTTATTTATCCAACTTCAGTGACTGTATTATTCTGAACAGGGTTGTGATGGGAACACTGGGCATGAGACAGGAATACACACTGGATATGATGCGATTCCGTCACAGGGAATGCTTATGGAAGGTGCAGAGAGTTGTCAATGACTATATTTATATAAAGCATATTCCTTTCTATGTATTCATTCAGATTTGTAAACTTATTAAAATCGTAAAGAAGCTGCGCTCACTTGAATTTTTGTTCAGTCAATTCATTAGCATTTATTTTTTAACCTTGTATTTAAAAAAAAAAAAGCAGGACCTCTATGGCAATTTTCCAGTAGAGAAAAAAAACCTCTGCAGTCTTTGTGGCTTTCCCATTTCAATAATTGTATACACATTTGTTTTGCAGGGAGTTTGTTGAATACACAAGACAAGGCTGTGCAGTTTGAATCTGCTCAGCTGTCAGAAAACAGACTGGATGTATAAACTAGAGAGATACAGTAATGTCTGTTCACTGGGACGAACACATTCTCCAACCTGTTGCCATGAGCAACTCCTCGATAAATCCAGAGAGAGAGCGCTCACAGGGAGAGAGAGAGAGAGAGAGAGAGAGAGAGAGAGAGAGAGAGAGAGAGAGAGAGAGAGAGAGAGAGAGAGTATAAAATGGAGAAGCAGGCTGACAATGAAAAGAAGAAAACAGGAGTGGAGGACATTGAGTGTGATAGAGGGAGCAAGAGCTAGAGCAGAGGAATCAGTGGAACCTAGCACAAACTGCTGCACATGCCATTCAATTCAATTCAATTGGTTCAATTTATTTGCATAGCGCTTTTAATAATGGACATTGTCTCAAATCAGCTTTACAGAAAGTTTGAAAGTAAATTACTATTTATATCTAACATCTATCCCTAACATACAGTGGAAGGAAAAACTCCCTGAGATGATATGAGGAAGAAAATTACGAGGAACTAGACTTGGTAAACTATCCTCATTTGGGTGAGAGTGGACACTAAATAATCTAAATGTAAATAATGTCCATTCTACAACAGTTTGTAGTCAAGTTAGCTCCTGAGGAATTCAGTCTAAACACCAATTCCTTCCTGATGAAGTCTTCAAATGTTCACCGATGAAGACCCGAGCACAAAGCTGACTGATGGAATGGCAGCTCAAAGACTGCCTGATGGTCTCCATGTGATTCTATCCACAGCAGTTACTACATACATTGGCTGTTCATTCAGATCTATCTCCAGCAGAGTACACCACCAAGTGACAAGACTCCAACCAGGGGTAGGGCATCAGGATGGAGCTTGGGTGTGGCGTGTATAGAGAGAGAGAGAGAGAGAGAGAGAGAGAGAGAGAGAGAGAGAGAGAGAGAGAGAGAGAGAGAGAGAGAGAGAGTATGTGTGAGAGAGAGAGAAAGAGAGAGAGAGAGAGAGAGAGAGAGAGAGAGAGTGTGTGTGTGTGTGTGTGTGTGTGTGTGTGTGAGAGAGAGAGAGAGAGAGAGAGAGAGAGAGAGAGAAATATTAGGTATGCTTATAATCCTATGATGGTTAATGTCAAAGTACATTATGTGCAAATCTAAGTTAGGGACTCCGGCAAGATTAGCTATGACAGCATAACCTAAAGGGAGATCCAGAAGGCAACACAGACATGAGGGCTTCCTGGGACATAATTGCCCCTTTTCCACCAGAAAGACCCAGGTGCTGGTTCAGAGCTACGTAGTGCTGGTGCTGATTCAAAGTTGGTTCCACTGGCAAGCCTTCTAAAATCCGGTTTGCCTTTCCATTGGCTAGAGAGCCATCACAGAGCCAAGTGTTATGTCACTGTATACGTCTCTTCTTTCCCATCAACGTTAGCGCAGCAGCGGCAAACACAAACACAACATCAACCATGGCGGATGTTGCTTTACTGTTAATGCTCATGGCTTTGCAAACCTACATTGGCATATAACACAACGAATCCAACATGAACGTGCCCAGAAAGTACATAACGTTATTTTATCATTAACACAGAAATAAACTTAGCTTTAGAATGCAGCTAGCTACTATCATGTGTGCTGATAATTGATCATATTGCGGTAAAGTAAAAGTGTATTAAACATTGGTATATTTAAGGTACATTATCAAAGGCGCTAACAGTAACCCCGCCCCAGCCCCCCCCCCCACCCCCCCTCCAGCCCCTGACATAAGCGGTTATTAAGTCCAGACCTAGTAGCAATGTTTTGGTGCTACTTAAGAACCACTTTTCCTGGTTCAGCGCCGGTGCTTTGGGTGTCGAAAAAGAAAGAACTGATTTCAAATTAGGCTCTGGCTCCGAACCAGCACTCAAACTGCCTTGGTGGAAAAGGGGCAAATGTGTCCCATCACTCCACAATCAGCAAACCTGAGCGACATGCAAGAGTGGTAATGCGGCAGCATCCAAACATCCCTGTTCACCAAACACTCTATGCTCATGAACCCTCCAGATCGGCTCCTTTACCTAAGAAAAAATATTCGTGAAAAAGCTAAACTAAACAAATGAGCTTTTAGCCTGAACTGTTCCATAACAGGTGGGCTCTGTAAGAAAAAGCTCCGCCCCCTGCTGTAACCTTTACTATTTGAGGGACTACCAAATAGCCTGCACCTATTGATCAAAGTAGGTATGGTGGATCATAAAAAAAAAAATAAAGATTGCTCAGGAAATGTGGTGCGAGACCATTTAGTGCTTTATAGGTCAGTAATAGTATTTAATATATAATCAGTGTGAAATCTGACTGGGAGCCAAAGCAGCGTGGATAAGATATGACTGATGTCTTCACATCTTCTGGTTCTAGTTAGGACTCTAGCTGCTGTGTTCTGTACTAACTGGAGCTTGTTTATGCTCTTAATGAAACACCTAATGAGATTTTTTGTAGCTCAGAAGGCGTTCATTCAATGCTAATTGAAATACTGATAATTTAGTTTGACATCATTTACATTCTAATTTCTTAGTTGATTGTTTTAAGGTTTGTGTATGGTCATTTTATCAGGTTGCTAGTCTTTTCTCTTTAATTGTTTTCCTGTGGCACGACAACTTCTAGGGTGTAGAAACACTGACTCTAAGTTCTGTGAGGTCAGATGGTGATTCAATCATAATGTTAATTCTGCTAGACTAGTGGTAAATCCAACGTACGTTTAACACGGTGACATGGCAGATTGCATATAACGTGTCCAAGACGCATTTTAATTGAAACGAGATACAGGTCAGTGATAGCTTTCAGATAGCGGAAGTGTGACTACATTTTCTGCATTTAATCCGAATGTTAGAATGAGATCAGGAGTGTGACCTCCATTATAAATGGGTCCTATTTTGTTCCGATTAACGTCTACTGAGTCTAAGATGGACACAACTGCTATTCTCAGAGGATCTTACTTATCATAGGAACTTATCAAAATGAATGTTACTTAAGTCTCCCACAATATATTCAGAATCAGAATATGGCTTAATAATAATTAGTGGAATTGACTCGATAAGACTTTTTTTTTGTGTGACTACAAATAGTTAAGTTAGTATTGAGAACTTTTAAATATGTTAAATTGAAACTAAGCTCTTCCACAGCTAACACACACACACACACACACACACACACACACACACACACACACACACACACACACACAAACACACTGAAGATAGAGTCCTGGGGATCGTATTGACTGTTGTTTACAAATCGTATTCAGCAGTGACTCTCCTGCCTTGATTAGGAGATTAAATCACTGTTCATCTGCACATTATTTTGTCTGGGGGTCAGCCAGAGACTGTTCATTAGCAGTAATGCAGGTTGTGTGTTTAAATGTCTAAAAAAAAAGAACATTTAGTTATTCAGAGATTTTGTTTAGCGGGTAATTTTAGGTACAGTATCCTGAAGAAAACACAAAACAGTTGGTTGGTGGTTGGTGTTCGGTCTCAGACTCTTATGCTCCACTAAGGGACTTCAGAGCATCAAATACATTTTATTTGATGCATATATCAAATACATTTCTGGCCACAAGCTCCTAAAGCCTGATGGTCGCAATCTGATTGACATTCTGCACTTTGGTGTATGTTGTGTGATGGGAAAACGTTTGAACATTTTACTACAATATGCAAGATATATAGTAGGCAGGGAAATGGTGTATGGACAAAGGCAAAAGTCGGTTGTTGGGCTTTTTCTGTGACTGTAGTGTATGTTTAATGATGAGCCTTTACGTAACATTGCATTGTGCAACAGATACCTTGCACTGGATGAGTAAAGCTATGGGAAACATAACGCTTTCCTGCAGTGATTAGTATTATTTGGTTTTATCTCCCATTCATTCTTAAGTCGTAAAATGAGGCTTTCTTTGTGGACATGCTTATTTAGCGTTCATGTAGGAAGGAGTATCCTGTGTCAGTGCTTTGTAAGCTCTTGGTTATATAAAAAGCTGTTTTTTTGTTTCATTTAACAAAATACTGGTGAAAATGAGTTGGGTTAGTCATTTTTTGGATATTCTGTAATGCTATACATCATTATAAATGGGGGGGAAAAAAACATGATGTGATTTTTTTTTCCAGTAAGTCATATCATGTAACATCACAGGTCCGTTTCAGTGCTACTGACAAACACGTTCATCATGCACACCGACTCCCAGGAACCACCAGCACTCCCACATTCAGTCACCAGATGTTTCTCATTATCTATGTTTGTTTCTCACCTTTTTTAAAGCTCTTTAATTTCAGTTCCTTGTTGCGAGGTATATGCTCAATTCCTAAAGTCCAGGCTGTTTACATGTTTGCTGAGGTTTTTTCCCTTTACCTAACTTTGCCTTCCTTGGCTAATGTTTGTGCCTGACGATTTGGATTATCCACTGAACTTGTTTTGCTTTCCCAATATTTTGCCTTTTCCTAATTGCGTGACTGTTCTGTATATTTTGCCCTGTCCCTACTTTTGTGACTTTTTTGTTGTTACTGTAAAGCCCTGCTTTTGCATCTAACCCTTTGGATCTGCAGGCTATAATATTGTATTGTAATATTTTAATATAAGAAAAACACTATACTTATGGCACAACGGTATAAGGATTCAAAATTTTGGGGGAATTTGCTTTGTGTGGAGTTTGCATGTTCTCCCCGTGCCTCAGGGGTTTCCTCCGGGTACTCCGGTTTCCTCCCCCGGTCCAAAGACATGCATGGTAGATTGATTGGCATCTCTGGAAAATTGTCCATATTTTGTGAGTGAATGAGAGTGTGTGTGCCCTGCGATGGGTTGGCACTCCGGCCAGGGTGTATCCTGCCTTGATGCCCAATGACGCCTGAGAAGTTTGGATAAGCGATAGGAAATGAATGAATGAAAATCCAATTTCACATTACTTACTCCCAGATCCTGTGCACTCATCATTCATATTATTAGTAATATTAGTAAAAGCGAGATCTCAAAACACTCACCGTTTTATAAGGAACATCTTAGATAGGGTGCATTAAACAAAAGACTTACATGCTGAGTGAAAAGACGTGTTGAAAAGATGGTTGAACTTCATTAAAGCAAGGCCTTAGCCGTGTACATCCGAATCCCTGTGAACCAGATCTGTCATGTTTATCTGATTTCCAGCATGAATCCATAGAAAGCTAGCATGGCCTTTTCCTAGTCTTTTCATTAAAGCCCTCTTCATAAGCACATGAATTATTAATGAAAAGCAAACCTGATATCAAACCTCCTCTAATGTGTAGTGTTTTGAAAAACTCTGTGGGGTCTCACCAGGGTTCGCTAGCTGATGCCTTTTAATTAAATGAGGCATATGTTTGAGTTGTAAATGCAGGGATAAGGGAGGTTATATTACCTTCAAATACAGCTCAAACCTTTTAGTAGCTTCCAGCCTGTGTGTGTGTGTGTGTGTGTGTGTGTGTGTGTGTGTGTGTGTGTGTGTGTGTGTGTGTGTGTGTGTGTGTGTGTGTGTGTGTGTGTGTGTGTGTGTGTGTGTGTTTTCTCATCTGCATCTTGATAAGTGTTTGAATAAAATCCAAGCTGTGTTTTTGTGCACACTGCAAAAAAGGTAAAAAAAAAAAAAAAAGTCCTGAATATGTAAACATGGATCTAATTTTCCATTTTTTCTTATTATGAGATTATTCTAAATAAAATTTGATATTATTCACTTTTATGGATGATTTAATTTATTCCAATTATTTATTTATTTATTTTACATTTCTGGCATTTGGAAGACGGTTTTCTCCAGAGAAAACATTCATTTTACCTTATAAAACAGAGAGCCTTGCTCCGGGGCCCAGCAGTGGCAGCTCGGTGGAGCTGGGATTCATACTCACAATCTTCCAATCAGTAGCCCAACACCTTAACCACTAAGCCAACTTCTTTTTTCAGTTGGCACATACTTTTGGTACTTTCTTTAAAAAAATAAAAAAAACGATTAGAAAGTTGAAATTTCAAAAATGTATAAAAATGTGTATAATACATTTCTATTTACGTTGCTGTGATCAGGTAATATGAAATACTAGACACGTTTTACTATATTTGAGGGTTTTTTTTATTCGCACAGGTTTTTTTTTTTGCAGTGCTTTGGTCATTTGTTGTCATTTGGTGTTTGCTCATGTTTTTCTTGGAATTTCTATCCCACTCTCTGTCTCTCTCTCTCTATTGATTCTGTAAGTAGACAGTAGGAGAAGGTCATTTGTGGGAGAATTACTGTATATTTTCTGAAGCACTGCGGCTCTGTGAACAGCACACCACAGCTGTACTCGTGACAGGTTTTATTTCTATGCAGCAGGTGATATTGCCGGACTCTGTGAAATGAGGCTCATTAATTCCAAGCTGTTGTAACAGTTTTAATGCCACTGGAGGATTAAATTATTAGTAGTATTATTATTATTTTTATTCAACTTAAACCACCAATCAGGGAATTATTGGTACAGGCTGTTGTTGTTGTTGTTGTTTTTTTTTTTACCTATATGGTTATTTGCCGTTTGTAAGCATTAATCGTATTAAAATAAACACATTTATTTTCGTAGATATTTTCTTTAAACTCCTAACAAAAGTTGTGGCAAGGATTTAATACTAGCCTAATATCCTAAATGTAATTGTGCCTAAAAATACCTAACCTTTATTAACAATTTCTACCGGTTGCAGTAATATTATTTAGCTAGTTGTTAACACATTAGTTTCGCACCTACAGGTGCAGTTGGGGGTTTGATTCCTGACAGTTTGTATGTTCATAATGTGAGCAACGTGGCGTTTGTCAAAAAATTTTGTCCACCTTTTGTCAGTATAGACTCGGAGGTAGAGCTCAGATTAAAGCACAGCAGAACTTCCACGCTTGCCTTTGTTGTCTCTCATTGCAAAGGAAAAGATCCCTGTGACTTCAGTCTCCATGGTGACTTTGGGGAAGGTCTTTTGTGCAGGCATGTGCTGGCCTTGCTTTTGAAGCTAAGACATTCACCTATTAGTGCTTAGCTTGAACACGGGGATGATGGTACTTTGTGTTAGTGTGTGTAAGTGTGACAAGGGGGCCGGTGCATGCCTGACATAGCCGCACAATTAATTTTCCCCTCGAGAGCTGAGCTTCGGCACTGACTGTTACATGGCCCGCAGCGATAGCCAGATAGGGTGGAGCTCTCCTACATTTGTGTGATTAGGCCACAGTTAAAGAGTAATTAAAAGCGTTTAAGTAGACATGAATCTGTGTCAGGGGATGTGAGGAGCGTCCTGAGGAGGAAAGAGATGGTAATTAAATGGTCTTGCAGGTTATTGAATGTGTTGGGTGAACAAAGTGCTCGCGTTCTCTATTTCATTCTGTCACTTTCGTAGCCCGAGAGTGAAAGACAAAAGTGTCTGCTTTTTTAAACCTACTTCTGCCTGTCTGTGTAGGAACAGCTAATGTGTGTGATGCAAGAACAAAATCTCAGAGAGAGAGAGAGAGAGAGAGAGAGAGAGAGAGAGAGAGAGAGAGAGAGAGAGAGAGAGAGAGAGCAAGCAATCTCACATCTCACAATTTCTCTTTGGTCCATTAGCAAATTACCTCCCCTTCTAACATTGTGATTAGATATACATCTTGAGAATTAATTTGCCGCTTACTTTGAATACAATTAAGTTGACTGTGTGTGTGTGTGTGTGTGTGTGTGTGTGTGTGTGTGTGTGTGTGTGTGTGTGTGTGTGTGTGTGTGTGTGTGTGTGTGTGTGAGTTCCTCTGTCTCTGTGTGGCAAGTTTTATAGAATGATATCTGACCTTGTGGAGACAGCTGGATGGACAGAAGACTATATATTTTTTTTACAACAAAAAGAAAAAAATGTCCTGTTGCTTACTGATGATAAGTTTAATGTTAGGTTTGGGTGTAGCATAGTGTTGACTGGCTACATTAATAATTCTGTCAATAGAATGTCCAATAGAAGAAAGATGGGGGGAAACTGAAGCCCATGATGGCTGAACATCACCACTCGAAAATCCTTAGAATTAGAGATCCAGAGATTAGAATGAGCATTAAAATGCAAGTTTTTTGGTTTTAAGAAAAGTAGTGAGAAAAGAACAGGGAGTAATGCAAAGAGAAGGGAAAACAGGAACAAAAGAAAGAAAGTGGAGTTTTGTGAACTCAGTAGGTGGAGGAGGACTCTGTTGGTGACAGGAGTTGTTAGGGTCTGCTATAGTTGTGTAGCAGTGGTGCTTCAGGTTGGTCAGGTGCAAGTCTCTTTCAAATCCTCTACAGAGAAAGAGAGAGAGAGAGAGAGAGAGAGAGAGAGAGAGAGAGAGAGAGAGAGAGAGAGAGAGAGAGAGAGAGAAGAGAGAGAGAGACAGACAAAGAGATAGAGGGAGAGTCGGAGAGAGAAAGGGGTGAGGGGATGGGCAAAAAGGCAAGTTGCATTCAATTAACTTGTGTTTTCTCTTGTTTGAGAATGCAAGGCATTTGCATTTCTCTTCTAAGCATTATTTCTTGTAAGCTAGCTTAGCTGTTACCCAGCCCTGCTCCTCTGGCCAGCATCAGTGTGATCGAAAACAAATGTGCTTCTCAATCAGGATTTTGGTTGATATCCTAGTAGGAGTTTGACTGATATATTATACCAATTATATTATATATTATATACGTTTTTTGAGTGGGATTGTGTTGTTTGAGGCTGGTGGCTGAGCCTGTCCATACAGTCATGTCTGTTAATAGCTTTACTGTTAAAAACATTGGTCAAAGGTCATAAGGTGGCACCTAAGGTTCATTCCTTATGAATACATAACAGCAAAGCCAGGTGTGGGTCATGGGCTGCTAGCATCGAGTGTCATTCATTTCCTAGTTAACAGCTTTGTTTCTGTGGTGTATAATGATCAGCATTCCAGTCATTCCCTGGCAACAGTGAATGCACCTTATTAATGCCACAATTAAATATTGAACCACAAACTGTCACTTGCAGTCGAGCATTTAAATTATTGTTGAGTATTTAATATGCACGATTTAAGCGACTGCACGCGTTAATTGTACACTGTCGTCTGCAACGGATCTTGCGAGGAAAAAACAATGAAAGAAAAACAAAGAACGCCACAGGTGGCAGAGCATAACACAAAGGTGAAGTTCTCCATTAAAACTCATTTCAGATGCGTAAATAGGCACAAGGTGCTTGCAATCCTGATTACCATAATGAACCAAGTCAGGGGATAGATAGATGGGGGCAGTGGGTTGAGTGGCTTACTGCTGGAAAAGCCCATTGTTTCTAGAGCTGTATCTTCCATCCTTATGAGCTCACACACACACACACACACACACACACACACACACACACACACACACACACACACACACACACACACACACACACACACACACACACACACACACACACACACACACACACACACACACAAAATCTCTCTCCCAATAAATGTACACGTTTCAGCTTAGCACAAGGCCATATTCTGCTGACGCAAAGGGATTATGGCCCTAACCTCATTAATATGGCTTAATATGTCTGCCAATAAAGCTGATTTTTTAATATAGTATGGTATATATTCTCTGCGTCCCACCCTCCAAGCTTAAAGAATATGCATGTGAATTTGCTTGCACCATCTGTCAATTTGCTGAGATGGATTGCACGTTGATAATGTGATGGCTCCTAGCAACACTGCAGCTTGACATCAGAGTTATTTTATTTTGTTCATTCATTCTGTTCATTCCTTTCTTTCTTTTTTTTTTTTTGTCCTGACCGCTGTAATCTAATAACATGATTTCACAAAATAGGATTTGTCCATAAAATGCACACATTTATATTTTATGCAATAGCTAAATAAGATTTGCACAGAATTTCATATTTTCTGTTGTGGATGACTAATGGCATGGGATCATCAGATGGGACCCCAAATGGTTAGTTGTCTATTTATTATGTTCTCTGTGTGCCATGTTTTATATGAAGGCATTGTTTGAATAGCACTGGCTGTATTATACCCACTACATATGCAACTATCTATCTATCTATCTATCTATCTATCTATCTATCTATCTATCTATCTATCTATCTATCTATCTATCTATCTATCTATCTATCTATCTATCTATCTATCTATCTATCTCTCTCTCTCTCTCTCTCTCTCTCTCTCTCTCTCACACACACACACACACACACACACACACACACACACACACACACACACACACACACACACACACACACACACACACACACACTGGCCACTTTATTGGGAATATTAGTGTATTAGGCATGCAGTTATCCAGTCAGCCGTGGCAATGCAACACATGCAACAAACTTTGAGACATCTGAACTGGGACACGTCATCCAGTAACTGGTTGTTGGTGTCAGTTGGGACTCTTCGGAGTTCTTCAGGAAGTGCTGATCTCCAGGAATTTTTATGTGTATGCTCGTGTTTTAATGTAGTGCCCCATGCACTATAAAAATCCAGACACTTTTACACAAGAAAAAAAAATCCAGCGCTCTTTGATGTAGGTTGATTTTGCGACTGCCCACTCCTAAAATTTACTAAAGCACCCAAGTCAAGTCAAGTCAAGTCAAGTCAATCAATAAGCTTTTATTATTTCAACCATATATAGCTGTTGCAGTACATAGTGAAATAAGACGTTTCTCCAGGACTTAGTAAGTAGTCCTAGCCACATAAAGTGCAACTGTGCAACCTGGTGCAAACAGTGTGAGACAAGACAGACAAGACAGTGCAGGACAATACAAACAAGACAGACAAGACAGTACAGGACAAGACATACAAGACAAGACAATACACAAAATACAAACAAGACAGTACACAAAAGACAGTAAACAAAAAACAGCGCCGACCGACCAGTGTCAATACTGTATGTAAATACTGTAAGCTCAGACAATATTGCATGCAGTAACACTAGAATGAACACAGTTTCTTAGCAGCAGGTCCCTGAGATAGTGTATAAGATTGTGCAAAAACAGCAACAACTGAAACATTGTACAGTGTGAGCAAAATGACTGAAATGACTGAATAACCAACTGTAAATAACCCAACTGTGAATTTTTCAAACATTTACTCCAAATTCATAGTTACCGATGACATAACTTTTGCACCTAATTCACCAAAAGAGTGTAAAATAAAAGCACTATATAGCTTATAGTAAGCTACAGTTTTAAATATCATAATGAATAATAAACATTGAGTCATACACACACACACACACACACACACACACACACACACACACACACACACACCACAGATAACATTTTACCAAGTGAATACTGTATATCTTAAATATATTAAAATCCTAGTATTCCTACTTTATATTATGGCAGATAATTTTCCTCATTTTAAGCATTTACACGGTATAGATGTAAAGCCAACAATGAGTAAAGTTGTAGAGTTAATAATCTGCTGTTTGCTTCAATGTAATCTTATAATAGAAAAACCTATATACATTTGACTTAATGCAGTACGCTGGTAAAGATGTCAGTTTTTGCAGTTCAAATCCATTCCACTGAAGCTGAGCTTTATGCAGGAAGATGGAGAGATTTGTGTGATATTTGAAATGAGAAGGGTGAAATGAAAATATATGAGGCAGGGCTATGGATAAACATATATTTAAAACCGTTTTTTGAGTATCATTACATGTGCATAATTTACCAGATAATGATGATCATTATGCTTTTTTAGCATCTGGGAAATAGAGCTCAGGTCAGCTGGATTCATCTCTTCAACTTTGTGTACAATGACTGCAGCTTTTGGTCTTTTATTTCGTGCAGATACAATTTAGTGCCATAATTACACAACGTAAAGCTTTTTGACTTGAAGCCCAGGACTGAAAGCTTATGCAGAGCAGTAAAAAAGGCTTTTTTACAGTAGTTTACGATGTAAACATTAAAATACAAGAACAGCGCAGGCAGCTGAAAGGATCCCAAATGGTACATCAGGGAATCCAACCGCAGGCCTGAACCAGACAGAATATTTGTAAATTGGTTTTGAAAAATTGTGCAGCGGGCAAATAAAAGATGACGCTCTAGTTTAGAATTAGATATAATAACGCAAAGGCTTGTAATTTAAGGAGGAATATTCCCAACAGGGCTACAAGCAGTGTTCAGCGCATAGTAAAACAAGAGGTGATATAATAGCTGACACCAAAGACAGATTTTACTCATTCAGATTATGCATGCTGAACAGCAGGATGCAGAATGTGAACGGAGATATGAACAGATATAAACAATGGAAACAGGGGATCGGGATAAGCAAGTGAAGTTTAGAAGTGTGTGTATTCATTAGGGATGTGATTAGGACCGGGATTCAGAAAAGTCGTGCCAGCAAGAGATTTGTACTTTCATGCTGGCTTGAGCAAGCGGTCAGATATGAAGCTTGTTGCACAAAGAAAGACCGTGTTCATTAACATGTGTGCGGCACTGTGCGGCGCCTGAAACAACTGCCTGGTGCAATGATTTCAAGTTACTAGTTTGTATTTTGGAAAATAGAATCAACTGAATTAATTAGAAACTTTGTTAGAAAATACAATAATGACTCCACTGAGATTAAAAAAAAAGGACATTAAACTTGGCCGAGGAACTGATAAATAATTCACACCCCATGATGAAATTTATACCTCTAACTGGTTTCAAGTGTGTTCCTGAATTTGCAGGAAATACAGTTGGTCATAGGGTTAGATGCACCAAGTGTGACTGCTAACACCCCTAGTTTCCATATTGAAGTATTTTGTATTGTAGACGGCATATATGTCTCTAAATATGGTTTTAATATCATTATATATATATATATATATATATATATATATATATATATATATATATATATATATATACATATATATATATATATATATATACATATATATATATATATATATATATATATATATATATACGTATATATATATATATATATATATATATATATATATATATACGTATATATATATAAATAATGAACCGTCCTTGGCAACTTGACAAGAGTATTTACTGTTAGTTGCTTGCTCATGCATAAAATATTCTTTGTCACTACAAGACCATCCATAAATTAGATCTTCTGTGTATATAGTATGAAGGTATTACTGCTGGCTGCTAGGCCAACAAATCGAAGTCTGTTGATATTCAAGGTACACGGACTGTCTACATTATAGTCTGCTGCCTTTTTAATACTGATGAGCAGCAGCCTGAGTTTATGTTATGAAGCAGAGGAATTGTCCTGCAGTTCGGAATGTTATAGCTCACTATATTATGTCTCTCTGTGCCTTCTTCCCTCTATAACCTATAAACACTTTCAAATTGTATTCAGCACAAGCAGTTTTTTTGTAGGCAGCTCTTTATATCATTAAAGAAATTTGCCTGGGGATCTTGGTGAAAAAGCCAAGGGACGTTCATCGAATGACTTTTTATCGATCTGTAGACAAAACAGCTGTTAATTACGTGAAAGCAGGCATTTAATTGAAGCGATGAAATAGGGACGGCCCACGCTCGACTCCTACGCAAAGAAGAATGCGAATGATTTGATTGAGTTTTGTGCCAACGGGGCTAAACTCTGGCGTGAGCTCTGCTGATGCTTTTTTTCACCCCTGACCTGTCTGTTTTATGGCATGTATAAATAAAGGTTATGGATGTGCGGCTACACGGCTGAGGTCTCGACTGCCATGTTGACTTCAGCTGTATGCTTGGGATCAGCATACGCTGGTGACACTGTGGAGGACGCAGTGATTTATTCTGTTTTGTGTTTACCTTTAATTTTCTGTTGTCAATCATCTGTCTGCGATATCGAGACACGGCAGCCTGAGCGAATTAACAGAGACGTATGAGCTTTTTTCTTTCTGTGCGCGTACACACACCTATGTGCTACTCAAGAGCCTGTTCATCAGTGGTCAATAACAGAGATTAAAGATAATGCACATCCACTTCAGCATTTGCGAGATTATATTCAACATCTGTCAAAGTCCCAGGGATCCTGTGTAAATGTTACAGACGAGTATAAAACAACAACTAGGTTACATATTAAGGTGTGGGCCATCACAAGCCTCCAGAACAGCACCCTTGCCCAATGACCGATTTTACCCCCCCAAGATATTATCTTAGATTTGGTCATGGTGGTAGAGACTGATGTCTTAGACATGAATCCAAAGTCTCCCCAAGGTGTTCATTTGGGTTGAGATCTTGTGAGTGTGAAGACAGTAACACATGATTTGCATCCTTTTCATAACCATCAAACTCTTCATCACATATTCCTCTTCTAATACTCCATATTTTGTTTATTCTGGGAATGCACTTATCTTTTTTTTATACATTCCCAACATCAGAGCTCTGACTATCGGGTGACACCCATTACTGGCCCAATGCTAACGTACTTTAAGTATATATTTATTCCTTTTTTTTTTTTGAACCGCTAATCCTATACATGATCTTGAGGAACCTGGAGCCTTTTCAGGTCCGGGTGGGGGACACCTTGGACGAGGTGCTCTTCCACATGCACATACACACACTCATTCTTACACTATGGCCAATTAAGAGAGGCCAGTTAGTCAACAGCACGTCTTTGGACTAGGGCAGGGGTCGGCAACCCGTGGCTCCGGAGCCGCAAGTGGCTCTTTCATCCCTCTGCTGCGGCTCCCTGTAGATTTGGAAAATAAATAGTTTATGTTAGTTAGTTTTTAAAAAAAATGCAATTCTAAATTCTAAGATTATGATGCTCTTGTAACATTAAAATAAACCGTCTTTAATTTGTTTCTCGCTCAAAATATGCGTCATTACTGCTGACTTGCGAAATCCGACACACAAAGCAGACGCAAGTTAAAATTTTGGTGTCATGAATACGAAGAGGACTCAATTAGACATTGATCATTTTATTTGAAAGTAACCTTCAACACAGCGTCTTTTTTGTTAAGGTTAGTTCAAACTGTTCAAAATATTTTTGTTTGCTTGCAGAAATAAAATTTCGTTTACTCTGTAGCAGTTCATTGATTTCATAAATGCAAAACACTACAGTTTTTTCTATACTTTACATAAAGGTTAAAAAAAACAATATATGCAGTGTTATTTTCGGTTTTTTTAAAGGGTTTTGTGGCTCCCTGTGGTTTTTTTTTCTGTGGGAAACAGGTCCAAATGGATCTTTGAGTGTTTAAGGTTGCCGACCCCTGGACTAGGGGAAGAAATCTTAGGTCCTTGAGGTCTGAGATCAACATGCTAACCACTATATAAATAATATTTAAATCATATTTTTCACATTGCCATATTACAATGTTTTTTCCAATGCAGGTAGAGATTGTAAGAAATGCCTTAAGATATTAGGCTGGTATTAAATTCATACGCTTTGAAAATATCCATTTTTTCCTCAACTTGGAACAATGTTTGGGAATTGAACACCCAAACCCCAGAGGTACAAAACAAACGTGTATTATCATATATAACTGTATTAAATAATGTCCACATAACAAGTTTCCATTAACATTATGTCCAAATGCAAGTTGGGAATAATGTAATAAAGTACATTGTAATGACAGAAAAGTTCTCCTGTAGAATGCCCTAGATGCTTATGCACAATTTCAACGGTACGTATTTATGAAATAGTGTTCTTTGTCTTTTATAAAGTCATATTTATGACAGGCACCTCAACAGGATTTGTCGCTGGGAACCTAAATGGTACAATAGAAATATTTCAGCCCTGTCATCAGGAGAAAGCGAGAAACAGATTTCGAATGTCGATAATGAAACAGCCGTTCATGGCTTGGAGTCTGTGAAAGCATTACTCTCTCCAAACAGTCAGGGGAAGAATGACGTTACTCTTCCCTGTAATTCAGTACATCATTAGCCGATTGAGAAGTCTGTAATCTCTGTTATTTGGAAGAGAACAGTTAGTATTTTTGAGTGTGTTTAGTTTCCCTGAGTCATAGCAGTTTGAAAACACATGCAAGCTGACTTTACATCTCAGAGGAAGCATTTGCTAGCCATGTTATCTAACGGACTGAATGCATAGAAAAAAAAATCTATTCTTTCCAAACAAGTGATCATTGCCAACTCTGTTCCTGGAGTTCTGCATTATTACCGAATTTAGTTCCAGTCTTAATACAATGGACCCTGATCCAATTAGGTCTGGAAGTAAATTCTGTGTTAACATTGTTTTATCAAAAGATTTCCCAGAACCTTTAGAAATTCACTTGACATTATGGAAAGAAATTGAGAGAGAAGCATTTTAAGTGCACGCAGTACAGTATATGCAGGAATTTTCTGCCACAACATACATCTCACTGTTTTGAATTATACCCAGTGCATGGAGAAAACTGAGCCAAACTGATTATAGCAGCAAAGTGAAGATACATGGGAAATGCCTCAAGGCTTATGTTGTCTCCCAAACAAAACATAACCACTACACTAGATCTGAGACACAACTCATGCCTTTTATCATTTCAACGCTGTATCACTCAGAGATCGTCCTGCTTTGTTGTTGTGCGTAATAATATGATTTTTTTTTTCCTTTTGTTTTGTTTTGCATGGTTTCATCCTTCATATTGTGCTGCATGCATTAATGGAGAAAGAAAACAAGAAGGGAAAACATAGACGTCATGGTATATATAGCAAATGTGGCAGGAAGTAATATGACTTTAACGCAACTGTGACAAAATGTGATTCACAGCAACATGTTACTGACTTTTTTGTAATGATATTTGTGATCATATCCGAGTACAAATTATGGTATTCATCAGCAAAGCGTTTTACTGAGACCATAATACCATAAAATCCGAGCACTTGGATGGATTCCTGCATCTAGAATACACAAACCCCATGCAGTCAAGCATTTGTCCAAGTAAGAAATAAAGCTAAAAGCAGCTTCATCTTTCTATTCCTAAAGAAATACTTGTACTATGGTGATTATTTCTTTTATGTTGTTTAAGCTTACTTTCTTGTTTTAGGAAACATGAAATCATGTTCTCATACACGCTACCCAGACCTCGAGAGGAAAGCTATTACTCTCTGTATGACGTCTGTAATTCTGTCCATCTGCAGTCAAGCATAAGCATAAAGCACTCATAAGCATTCATATTTCATCTTCTTACAAGCCTGGCCCACAAATACACCAACACTAAACCAAGCCACAGTCTCTTGCTGGTATTGCAGAGGAGGCGACTGTTCAGGGAGCACAGGAGAGGATGTTGGTGCTAAAAACATTTCTCTAAGGTCTAGCTTACAGATCTAGTATCTACAGTAGTAGCAGCTGACAGTTTAAAACCCATAGTGACCTGCTTGCTCTACCTTCTACCTGGTCGAGTCTGCTTAATAGTTAATAGACAACAACTGGGAATTTGGAGTCACTTTATAAATTTATGAGTAAAAATCCTCTGTATAATGTTGCTTCTTGGGTCTAGTGTTGAAATTAGTCTGAGATACTGATTTTTTTTCCTTTTATATATATAGACGTATATTGATGGCTTAGTCAACCCTTTGGATTACATAAGGTTACACCAGAAACACAGACGTTCCTTATTTGACTTACCTTGAATGCAGAAAGTCAGTACTGGATCATTTTTAACCTCGGTGCATTCAAGATACAAAGTGGGAAAAAAACGTTGAACGCCTCCACGTTCTCGTATTATTGGCAACAAACTAACCGGCTTAGTGATGCACGGTCACCTCATCAAAACAGCCGAACTGTAGAGGCAATACAATGCAATTGATTTCAAATGCTACTATGTCTGTATGTTGTTTGATCTAAAGAAAGTACTTGTATGTACTGCAGAACTGATTTAAAGTTAAGAAGTACTGCTTTATTTACTGCTCATGCTGTGATTTGGCATGTTAAGCGTGGAATTTAGACAAATGCAGCAAAAGTCACTACTGACTATCATCTAGACTAGTGAGATGAAATGAATAACACTGTTCTTACAACAAATATGCTGATCAGTTGATCAACAATTAAACGAGGCAAAAAAAAAAGAAAGAAAGAAGAAACAAGAATCTGATTGTCAAGAAAATGAGATTTAATAAATGGTGAAAAAGTGAAAAGATTAAATTCTATTCTCTCAAGATACTATTCTCTTTTCCAATGTAAATGAAAGACAGAGTCACAGAGAGTCTTTCCGTAACAATGATATCTTACATAGGAGCAGATCAGCTCTTGATAATAGACAGTAATTGTAATCTCTGAGCTAACATTTTGTCTTGTATCATTACTTTCACTTTCCTGACAACATCCTCTCTTCTTCTTCTTCTTCTTCTTCTTCTTCTTCTTCTTCTTCTTCTTCTTCTTCTTCTTCTTCTTCTTCCTCTCAGTCTGGCTCTTTTGCTTGCTAAACATTTTCCAGTTTGCTAAAATTTTTAAAAGTCTTTTCCAGTTCACTAAACATACCTCTCGAATTTGTCCCTGTATATAAGGTAAACTGTAATATTTCATAATTTGGATAAATAAACGTTTTAAAACCATGATGCCTGTGTATTAATAAGTGTTTCATGGCTGTTGTGTATTCAAGCATAGTGTTTTCAGCATGACCACATACTGTAGAGTAAGCTAAAAGGAAGTGAAGAATGATGTTCCAGTCAACCAAATATTACAATTTGTGGCTTAGCAATTAGTCAAACAATCAAACAAACAAACAAAATACAAAGGAGGTTGAAATGTTCTGTCATTTCTTTGATTGAAATCACATTTCAGGATTTTGGGAAAATGCAGTGGAAAATTGTGCAGTAGTTTAATTCTTTTTTTGTTGTATTTATTTTAGTTTATGAATTTTAGAATTGCACTTGAATTAAAGGGGCTCGTCTCTGTTACAAAGTCTAAAGCACTCGATTTTCCCTTAAGTTCCCTTAAAAATACGTCTTTAAGCAGATGCGTCTTCTCGCGTCTTTATTTTCACGATAATTATCTAATTTACATAATCAGCATTTCTTTAACACTTTCACACACATGGACACACACCTATGAACAATAACAAAAAAGAAAAGGATATTATTTTAGCACATCAACACAATGTGTTCTTGCGTAAAACCTTGACGGTGAAATCACAAATCAGTTTTAGAATAAAAATTCAATCCTCCAAATAAATGTGTATTTGTTTACCAATATTAGTGAGGTCTGTCCCTAGATATTTAACTTAATGTGTGTTTTTATTAATTCCCATCAACACAGGCATAATCCCAAAAAGGTTTCTTGTATATTTTGGCTTATAGTCAATATTCATTTTTAGTTTTGCTTAAGTATTTAAGAGTTTCTAAGCAGATGATCATACATTGGTATTCGATTCGGTACCTAGAAATTTTCATGGATTTTAAGACTGCTGAGTTGCATGTAAAGAGTGGAGTCCAGCATGCTGTCTGATTAATTGACTAATAAATCCATTTCACGCCTATTATAGCTGTATTATTCATGCTATGACCTGACACGTTTTGAGCAATATAAACCCCAAAAACGATCGAATAATATTTAAGGGAAAATGTTAAATAATCAAATATGACATTATTATATAAATAAGTCACACAGAATCGTCCACACATTTTCTGCAGCTCCTAACAGCAGCCAAGGTATTTTTCACACAGCACACTGATACTGCATGTTTCACACTTTCTCTGTGCTGTTTAAATAGCATCCTCAACAGAAAGCATCAAGATCTGTGAAAAAAAAAAACAACATAGAGAATAATATTCATGTGTATAGTCATAACAAGCGTGTTATGCATTGCTTACTAGATAATGATAATGATAATCACCCTCGGAATTTTTTGCATCCTTGAGAAATTACTGTTTGCATCTTCTCATAGATTTTGAGAAAAAAAAAAACTACGCTTTAATGCAGGCTAATTTCACTTACAGCATTTATCTCATTTTATACACCTGAGCAATTGAGGGTTAAGGGCCTTGCTTAAGGGCTCAACATTGGCAGCTTGGTGGACCTTGGATTTGAACTTACAACATCCCTCCTGCTGTGAATGTAATTAACTCCACTTAATCAAACAAAAAAAAAAGATTTATTATTATATTATAAATTATAATAAAAAGAAACATTGTTATGCCTGTAACTAAAGTAGGATAGAACAAGTTTACACACCTCGCAAACACACACGCAACATATTATTATACATACTCACTGATTTCTGAGTTATATTTCTGTTTTCACTACTTTTATATGACATATATGATATACAGTTTTCTTTGATGTAACTCCTATTTGTGCTGCTTTGTCAACTTGAATTTCCCCTACAGGGTTTTAATAAAATAAATCTCATCTCTCATCTCATCTTACCCCAGTTAAAATGGCAGGTTTAAAAAAAAAAAAAAGGAACTCTAGAAAAATCGTGCCAGATTTTTTTTCTTCTTCTTTGCTCATCAGAACTGTGAAATTAAAACATAAAAATAAATTGAAAAACAATCAGAAACAAACAGGAAAACTGTCAGAGATTTTGACAATTCCACTGGGAGAACTAGGGGGCGCTGGCAGGTGTATTGCTGTTTATTGTGAATGTCATGTGATCAGGTTTCGTATGTCTTTAGCTGTGCTTGTTTACTCATAATGTGCTTTGCTTCCACTTGTGTTGACTCTTTGTGGAGTCATCGTTCACAACAGCAGTCGCGTTCGGGTTTTGTTTCATGTAATGTGTAAATACGATTGTGCCTTTGTTCTGGTAATACTATTAAGTTTCCGAGTGTTCGTGTTTTGCTTATGTTACGTTGTATTCTGGATTGCTTTCATCCTGCGTATGGGTCTGGTTGACTAGGTTCTCCGATCCGAGACAAAAACCTTACAATAACCTAGTTGCATATGCACACATAAGCACCTTATAAGCACCTTTTGATTTTATTACACCACTCGATGTTTTCGGTTAAGAATATGTCAGCATTTTAATATTTTCTTACACTTTCTTGCAAAAAAAACATTCTACATGAATCAATATGGAAGGCCAGCTCCTGTGCACAGCCTGCTTCGGGTCACTACACACATTCCTTTGCAGATTTGAACGTCATTGTTGTGTTGAAGGGTGAAATTCTTACTAGCAGATACCTGAAGGTTTTGCACTGATATTTGTGGCTATTCAGAATTCCGTTTACCTTGATAACAGCCACAGTTCTGACTGAAGAAAAACAGCCCTAAAGCATGATACCAAACATACCTTTTGTAATTTTGGATTTATTAAAGCTTTTATATTTGGAGTGATTTATTTGAACTCGAATGTTTTATTTGTAAGAAAGGGCTCTTGTCTAGTCACCTTAACACATAGCCCAGACATGTGACGAATGTGAGAGCTTGTTGTCTCATGCAGAGAGAAATCAGTACTTGTCAGATTCTTCTGCAGCTCCATTTATGTTGTTGTGAGTCTTATGGAAGCCTCCTGGGTAAGTTTTTTGTCTGCCAGAGGGAACATTTTTCAGGACATTTAAACCGCATGCATGCTTTGACCCAAAGTATTGTCAGTTATGCTAGAATTCCGAGCCATTTATATTCTATTGTATATTTGCTATCTGGTATATGACCCGTTTCTGTTTTCTGGTTTTTGATTCTGTGTTTTGAGATTTTTGTCAGACTTATTTGCTATTTTTATTGACTGTTTTCACCGACACTGTCTCTGCCCACTGGATTTGGATCTCTGCACATAGATCCTTTATCTACCGCATCGGGTTTTTCATCACAGACATGCTTTTCTTGTTGATTTTCAATTTTAATTTGTATAGCACATTTAACAATGGTTATGTTGTCTCAAAGCAGCTTTACAGTACATAAAAAATATAGTAGTAAATGTGTTTGTTTTTATCCCCAATGAGTAAGTCTGAGGGGACTGTGGCAAGAAAAAAACTCCCTTACGTGGAAGAGGAATAAACCTTGAGAGGAACCAGACACAACATCCTCATTTGGGTGACACTAGAGGGTGTGATTATAAATTGTTATAAACACCAGAGTGTTATTATGAATAATGTCCTTTCTACAATCATATACAGTCTGAAAATTGTGTATTGATTAGGAGTTTGTTGTCTTCAAAGACCACATGCAGTTGACATTTCCTTTTTGAATGTCTGAAATCTTCATGAAGCGCAATCCAACTGGAGCTGGTTCATGTCTTGGTGACGCGGGATCCCATAAATCCTTTATACCCCTCGCCTGATCGATGGCTTTCAACAAGTGAGATACTGTACATGCTCTGTAAGCACTGTGAGGACCATGGCTCAGGCAGTCAGATGAAACCAAGAAGATGTAAAGTAAATCCTACAGAATCAGCTGATCTTAATTTGAGGTTACAGTTATAAAAGGGTGTGTACATTTATGTGGGTTATTGTGACTTATTGTTAGTTTTTAGGTTATTTTTCCTGTTTTAGCTAAAAAGTAATTTCACTCTGAGGGTGGAAAAAGTTGATATGATTTACCTTAGTTTTATATGTATAAATACACACACACACGTGTATGTGTGTGTATTTCTGCTTCACAAAAACCTTCGACTGTAATAGGGATGTGTTGACTTTTAATTTCCATTGTAAAGTTCTAATTAAATGCTGTATCAGAACGTGTCTCAAAAATTCACGACTCAAGTAATACCTGTCGGAAATTGTAAAAAAATTTTTTAAATGATTATTGTTTTCTTTGTTGACTAACATGCAACAGCTGGATTTCTGCTGTTTCCAAATATTGCCCCCTAAGACAGATATGTCATAAATAACAACTGTACATTTTATCAGTGAGAATCAGTCAATTAGTCATCGATTGGCTCGAGCAATTTAGCAAAAGGAATGCGTGAAAAAGACAATACCATCAAAACAATTAGCAGAAAAACAAATCAAATAATCCAAAGTTGAAAAAAGTGCTTATGTGAAAAAGATGCTCATGGTCAAATCCAGCAGGGGATGCAGACTGGTTAATGACACGAATTTACCGATTGTATTTGAACGTGACAATGGTGCAGAGAGCAAAGGAACAGCTTTTGTAAAGATCAAAAAATGTTAAGCATTTCTGTAGTGCTGTAATTTAACAATTTGCACTTAATCTTGAAAAGAATTGAGTGTGAATTTTTCGTTGTTAGTTGTTAAATCATGATTTTTCAAAGACTAGCCATTTAAAGTGTTCATGAAGACATAGCACCAAGAATGTTCAAATACGTTCTGAGTGAAAGACTTCCAGGAAATGAACTCCATTTAAAAGACAGTGATGCAGAAGTGTATTTTGCTTTTAAAGACATTTTCACTAGAGGTTTCAGTGGGATTGTTTTCTTCTGCTTCACTATGTCTTGCACTTCTGCGACTTTCTAATATTTCACAGACATCTTAGTATGTGAGGGTTAAACCGAAAAAAGGGCATGCGTGCAAAACAATCTAGCCACGCGTGTGGAATGACACAGCAAATCTCCATCACATAGACCGAGGTGCTCAGCAGGGCCACCATACTGAGAGTACACAACTCCATCTGCACAGGATGAGGCATGTGCTGGATTTTTTTCTCTCTCAGAATATGGCTGCTCCTTTACTATATTTGGACTAAGGCAATGGGCAAAATAATTTATAGATTCATTATAAAAGTGCAGCACTTTCTTGGGCTTAATAAAATATTTATTAATATATACAGCACACACTATTGCTCACATGGAAAGGTGGGTACCTTAGTGAGGCTGCTGCATGGTATACTTGCTGTTCTTGCTATTACACTCTTTCGGACTGAGACAGACATTGTCAATCCTAAAGCCTGAGCTACTTCTACCAACTAAAGTGGTCACAGCTGTAAGAAAAAGAAAAAAAAACGTAAGAAAATAAGACGATGAGGGTGAAGATCTTAATGAAGAACAAGAAGTTTATTCCAACATAGCAGTGACAAAATATGTGAAGTACTTTGGGTTCATCGGAGTCAGTAAGAACTCAGGACAAATCATGCTCAAGCATTTTATACTGTTTTTCCTCTTTGAAGTTCAAATGAGGTTTCCCTTTAAGTGTGTATTGAGTGTAAGAACTGAGTGTCTCCCAAATGGCTAGGTCACACCTTGTTGTCTAGCCGGATGTCTTTAAATGTTAATCATGGTCACGTACACCTTGGCTTGGTATTGTTACAATTGTTATCAACCAAGTGGTCACTTTAAATGGTAATCGCGGTCACGTAGACCCTTTGTTAGCGACGTTCCTCAATGTCCTGCTGCCGCTCCCATACTAACGATTGAATCAAGTTTATTTATGTAGAGTTTATTTATTTATACAGAAAAAAAAAATACAGGGAGCCACAAAACACATTTGACAGCTAAAATAAAGATAACACTGCATATATCGTTTTTTGCCTTTATGGAAAGTATAGAAAAAACTGTAGTGTGTTGCATTTACAGTATGAAATCAATGTACTGCTTCCAAGTAAACGAAATTTTATTTCTGCAATCAAACAAAAATATTTTGAACAGTTTGAACTAACCTTAACAAAAGGTTACTTTCAAATAAAATGTTCAATGTCTAATTGAGTCCTCTTTGTATTCATGACATTCAAATTTTAACTTGCCGGCTGCAGCAAACCAAAAATGCGTCTGCATCTGTGTGTCTGATTTCGCAAGTCGGCAGTTATGACACATATTTTGAGCGACAAAATCATGCTCTTAATGTTACAAGAGCATCATAATCTTAGAATTTAGAATTACATTAAAAAAAACAACAAACTAATTAACTAAAATAAAAAATATTTAAATTAAATATTTATTTTCAAAATCTACAGGGGGATGAAAGAGCCACTTGCGGCTCCGGAGCCACGGGTTGCCGACGCCTTACTTAAAGTCAGGTATAGAATCAGTGGTTGCCATATGGTTGCCTTTCAGTGTGAGACACTTTTAACTGTGAGGCATCTCAGAGTGCAGAAATGGGTTTGATAAAACCATTTACTTTGAATATATAAACATTTGTGTGGAAAAGAGCAATTCTATGAAGATTTGTCTTCTAGCAGGCTCGTGAATAAACAGAAATATTTATGAAAACTATCAGGATAGCTGCTAGTAAGATTATTCTTTGTCACCCACCCCTGTTTGAACAGAGAGACAGGGAATGAGGTACGTTCAGTCTGTTTAAGGCATTCTCCTTGACGAAGTTCTTGGCTCATCCTTGGGCACTTTGTAGGCTCTAGTCTCAAGTGTACAATGTCCTGGCTGTGGTTTCTAGGTGAAGATTTTTTTCATACACATTTAACCCTCAGTGAAGATAAAGAAGATTCATTTATTTATTTTCAGTAACTGATTTATCCTGGTAACATCATTGGACCTCACAAGGAGAAAAGAGTTACCGAAGTCACTCGACCGAGACAAATGGAAAAAAAACCCTCCTCACATATGGAAACCCATGCACAGGGAATTGTGCCTGAAACTTTGTCGCACCAGCTTCCCATCACACCTTTATTCCATATAATATAAATACAATTTAATAGTTTGTTTGGAAATCATTTTCATTTAGATATCCAATCTAAATGACATATTTATCACATTCCCTAAAAAAACCTTTCCCGCAGATAATAGCCCTTTGTTTAAGGTATTAATTTATTGCAAATGTTTGTATTGTAAGTCAAACATGGCAACACAGTTGTTGTTTACATACCCACCTTCAAGCCAACGTGTTCAGAAGAAGAAGAAAAAAACGAAGAAGAAGAAGAAGAAGAAGAAGAAGAAGAAGAAGAAGAAGAAGAAGAAGAAGATAAAATTTTTTGTAAAGAATGGCATTCAAGGAATGTAGAGGGAAAAAAGAGCCCATAACTCTAGCATTGTTATCCATGTGTTCCACCATAAACAGTGTTTGTTTGTCCCTGGGCTAATTGGTTTGAAAACCTGCCTGAGAGTCAATCACAGTTTACATCGCAATAGTTAGTGTCTTGTTTAATGCATTGCCAAATTATTCAGGTCTCAGTTGTTTTCAATGCATCGTTTCTTCAGTTGTGCCACAACAGGTCTAATAATGAGGCTCACAGTGGGGTGGACGCAATTCTTTTTTGATTCACTTTGATGAATAGACTGTGCTGGCTTACTCTTTCTTTCCAAACACACAAGTAGAAATGAAATCTCTCTCTCTCTCTCTCTCTCTCTCTCTCTCTCTCTCTCTCTCTCTCTCTCTCTCTCTCTCTCTCTCTCTCTCTCTCTCTCTCTCTCTCTCTCTCTCTCTTTTCCAATTTACTTATTTCCCCAAAAACCTAGGCTGTGTTATGGCATCATTAACATATACTGTATAAGTCTGCCCATGTAAACACCCACACACCCATGCAAACACCCACCTCACGGTGTAGCAAATAATTACTTAAACTCTTAGGGCATTAATTTCACTTTAAATGAAACTTTGAATGCTAAGTAGACATGGAGGCCTTCATCTCATTTCTGTAATTTAACACCACTATGATTTCCATCATCGATATTTTACAAGCTACACACTATACATTCCTCTGATGAAAATACATATTCAGTCTCCTCAGCCTTGGCTGGGAAAATAACACTATTCTTATTCAGGACGCGGCAAATGCATAAAATCATCGAGAAGCATAAAGACGAAAAAAACAACAGCAAATGTTTCATGTCTGCTCATTAAGTCAACACGTTCTGATGCATGATTTACCTATCTCACAGTAGCCTAAAGCTTGCATGTGTGCGAGAGAAAAAAGTTGCGCACTGATCCTGCTAATCTGCTCTTTTTGTCTACCCGCATGTCAGTGTTACTGCTTTGTTAATTGTTTGTGCCTGGAAAGCTAATGCCTTTGTTAAGGTGGCCCGCTTGTCAAATCCCTGCAGGAGCCATGAAGTGCCGAGGCAGTCAGCTTTAATTCTTTATGAGGGCGTCGCCGCTGATGTGGAGCTCAGCGAGAAGGCGTCTTAAATTGCATTAGTGCCCTGACAAACCTTTAGACATGCTCATTGGGTAAACGGCCACTGTTGTAATGCGCTTCACCTTGACCCAGTAAAGATTAATGTAACAAGACAGAGCAGCGCAGTGAGTGTCTCTTTTCGGATGCAGTACACAGAGAGTGTGGTACACACACAAATCAGTGTGTAATGGACCAGACAGGGACATCAGTACCATGGCAGAGGGATTTCTGGCTCATATAGGACATGCTGACCAGCAGTTCTGCTCTGATGGCAAGGTGTAAAACAACATATAACATTGAGCTTGATGGCTTGTGAATTCCTCAAGGCTTTATGTTTAATTAGAACTTGGGGATTGGAACATGATTCATTTTTTCATAGAATTTAAGGGAAAACCTGAGATTTCCCTTAAATTCCCTTATTTCCCTAAGAAAACCTGAGGAAAAAAAACTAATTTGGAGGCTTTTATCCCTATGAAAACTTTTGGGCTTCCACTGTTTATCTCCGTTTTTTGTTTTTCACCATTTTAGCCATCCTGAATTGCCAATGATTAAGATAAGATCCATCAAAATAGCTTGTAGTGAATGATTGTGTGGTTAGGTTGATTTGACACTATTATATAATAAAAATAATAATAATAATAATAATAATAATAATAATAATAATAATAATAATAATAATAATAATCAGCATATTTTAAGTTAAATACAGTGAATCTAATAGCATATTGGTCTGCAATTGCAAAAGGGACTGATGGGACTGATGGGTTCTCTGAGTTTAGGGGATTAAGTTATTTATTTGCTAGCTAGCAATAAGCAGAACAGAGAAACAATTTATTTTTAATGTAGTTGTTAAAACTAAGGGAAATTGTTAAAACTCTGTTTCAGTTTCTCAATTCCCAAACTCAAACCAGCTCTCCCCAATCATATGGTGGCTATACAACCCGGAGAGGATGAAGACTGAAATATGTTTCCTCTGAGAAATGCGAATCCAGCCAAGCCTATCTAACCTACAGTACAGTATCTGTTCAAGCTGTGTCACAGGACATAATAAGACACAAGGCAGAGAGTGCTATCTGCCCTCTTCAGCATATTTATGCTCACAGACACCTTTAATTGGCCAGTTTCTCCATGATTGATGAGGAGAGAATTTGCCATCTATCCAACCAGACAACATGGAAAGTTTTGCTCTGGCTTTTGACCATGGAGGACTATATCATTGTTGGGATTCAAACTTTGGGGACGGCAAGCCCTTTGCTGCAACAAACCCAACACAATGAACCAAACTCGTAGTCAAGACATGCAAAAAACTACAGTAAATCAGAAGCACACAAACAGTTTGGATAGATATGTTTAGCATAAAAATATGCCTTAACACAGACATACAGAATAGACACAATGACAAAACTTTGCAAGGTGAGAGAGTGATCTGTGCTTTGTTCCAATACAGGGGACTTAAATTGTTGAATCAATTAATCAAACTGTTGCATTTTCTCTTTGGCACGGCTTACATTAATACTTTAAAAATTTTAAAGCATCCCAAAATGTGTTCATGCAAGTGAGTAATTTGTCCCCTCATTTTTCAGAGTGTGCCTGTTTATGTTCCAGTATTCTGTTCATAGCAGTCATCCATCAAGATGGATAGTCAGCAGCTTTGCAAGCTTATTGCATTCTTTTTGGCTGTAGTGGTTAATTAATGAGTTCATTCATTTTACACTAATATTTCATTAGTTTGAGCGGGGATCAGGGTTTCAGCTGGACAACATTATTTCGGTGAAGAGCCAGTATTCGTCACTTTGAAATGAATTTGGTTTTGAATTGCCATGATGTGCTTACCCACAGAATTCTTTATCAGTCTATCAGACGTGTTTATCCAAGATTCCTGATGTTTTCCAACATCCTTTGCAATACAGGTTGGTTTGTTGTTCCCTTGGTATCGGATTGCTTTTTCGGCACAGTTTGATTTCAATCTAAACAAAGTAGTCTCAACCCAGTTGTTTTGGTGGGGATCTGATTCCTGTGTTCATGTATGTATAAACAAACCGAACCAAGGGAGACACCAGCTTCCAAAAGAAATGCTCCAAACAAGCTAGGTGTGAAAACACCCTAAGAGTGGCAATCAAGGTATATAGAAAGTCTAATTTCTATGATGAAGAACACCTGCCCCATTTTGAAGCTTGCTGAATGAGAGTTAACTAATGCTGGCACTGGATTTTATCCAGGCCTGGACTCAGGAGTTGGGATTGAACTGATGAGGCTGTTGGCATGACATTTTCAAAACCTTCTAAAACCATGATAAAGGGTACTGCTTCTACCAACCGTTATTTTGATGGCCTTTTTACAGTATGTTCACAGTTTGTACTATAGAAGTTTTGCTAATTAGACAAGTAGGCTGTAACTGCTAGGTATGTTGGGTCAGGTTTGGGTCAGGGTAGCGATGTAAAATCTGAAAATACAATTTAATAATTGTATTAATTATCCTTTAAACCATGGAAGTCTGTGCAGCTGAAGTAAAAATAGAAGTAGGCAGGCAGATTATATCTACAAAAACCTGAGGTCCAGGTCAGTGAAGTTTCACATGTTGTTAGCCACAGTTTAATAGAGAAAATTCCATATACTGTATACTCTGATTTTAGATCTCTGGTGCCAAATGACCACTAATAAACTTATGTCTTATAAATAATGTAATCAATTAAAATGAAAATAGGAACAAAACACAAATCTCCAAATACTGTTGTAGCAGACCATAAGACACCAAAGGTATCAAAGCCTTGTTTTTGTTCCTGACTCCAGTGAGATCCTGACAATCCCTCACTCTTCTAGTAGATATTTCATCGAGTACCTGCATTAGAAGGTGAAGAAGGTGGCCCTCAAAAGGCCAGGGCCTCTTCAGCTATGTGGAGGATTTGAAGTGGGCAGAATACAGGCAAACAAGATAATGGCAGACAAATTACACTTGACAAGTGTAGGTCTGCATCTTTCATATGAGTTAAGGAGGCAATCGAGGTAGGTCCAGTTCTAGTGATATGAAGGGATATATCATGTATGTTCCATGCTAGCAGGCTGAAATTCCATAGCATGGTGAGCTAGAATAAACAGGCTAGCTGGGCTAAGTCTTTCAAAGATAAAAAGACATCAGTATAAAGTATTATGTTTGACATACATTTGTGAAGCCAAGCACAATAGCACCACCAGTGTTCATAAGAAAAATACGCAGAATTGTATGAAGAACCGAGGCTTGGTCTGAGTTACTACCAGCCCAGACAGTATATTCTGCAAGTCTAGCAATGACAGGCATTTTAGGTGTTTACACAGAGGGAAATATCCTAGAGATTTGCTTTTTGCTTGGGCTAATATGTATTTTTCATTCCGTACATATTTTTTCTGACACATCAATAACATCTACAGGAGAAGATTTGAAATACAGTTGCAGGTTTACAGTAAGGGGAAAAGTATATTGGGTAATTAATTACACAAAAAAACAGATAAGACAAGACAAGACACCTTTAGGTTTCAATTTTTTTGTTTTTTATTGGAATGATTACAACTTTTCAGTTTACTGTTTTAGTGTTTAGAGGAAACATTATTAAACACTATGTACTATTACCTGAAGCTATTACTGGTTTAAATTCCCCAACCTTTAAGAGTGTGTGCAGTAGTTCATGTTCTTCTTATTGTGCTGTTATTGAAACCTTATAATATTATACATTGTTCATTCCTAATACATTCATTGCTAAGCTATTGACAGTTATGACATGTTAGCCTTCCAATCATTATATGATAGTAGGCATCAATGTTAAATAAATAAAAAAAACAGCTTTTATTATCCATTGTTATTTTTTCTTATTGTATACACCTGCTTATTTTTGTTCTACTATACTTTAATCTGCCCAGATGTAAGCCTTGAGTTATGGAATATTTCATTTGTCAGGTCTTGTTGCATGCAAGTTCTAAATAAGTTAAACTTTTGATATCCTCCTATTGCCTCATCCAACAAAGGGCTTGATTCTTATAGAGAGGCCAACAATTCCTTTAAATTTATTATATTTACCCAATCTCTCTGCTGGTGAATCCCTCCATCTTCTCCCTGACACCAGTAACTGCTCAACAAAAGAGCTAATGAAGCAGAGAAGAGGAGATTTTTTTTCCTTGTAATTAAGAAAAATGAATGGAGGTGACATAGAGGCTACTGCATGCTTCATAATTGTCCTCTCCTCTTTATCTTCTTCCTCCATTCTTCCTTTCTCCATCTGTAACTG
This sequence comes from Tachysurus fulvidraco, assembly GCF_022655615.1. Lineage (NCBI taxonomy): Eukaryota > Metazoa > Chordata > Actinopteri > Siluriformes > Bagridae > Tachysurus > Tachysurus fulvidraco. Next base: position 20,484,349 of record NC_062522.1, read on the forward strand.
TCTTCTCTATGACCCGCTGCATCCTACACGTGATGAATGAAATACGGATTTTGTGGTAGGGGAAAAAGAGGATAAAATATATGCTTTTTCTCAAAATTACACATCATTGTGAGCACTGAATTGCTCCTTCAGAACTTTAGAAATAAAACTCTATAACGTTTAACCGTCTTTGTTTCCCACCTGATTGACAGAATTGATTCTAATCAGCTTGTTCTCTCTTCACATTGATGGCCCCCTCCAAAAGGTAACAGTCAGCTACAAATTGCAATTTGGGCTTCTGCTTCTTCCAAGATGAGTTTGTAGCATATTGATTGTGCTTACAAGATATCTCAAAGGATTTCTGGTCAACCAAATGAAGTGATGTTCTCCACACAAAAACAATGCCTGTTAAGAGTGCTACTCAGCCTACAGCTCTGTCAGGCAGCATCTAAAATATTTGCACGATTCAGATATTCACATGACAGAATGTGAAATTTACAAATGTGTGAATGACATATGAATGAATGAAATTTTGATTGGAATTCATCGGGGTGAGACAAGTAGGAATAGTTGCTTTCTACAACTTTTGTAACCTTTGAAATCAAGAATTGATGAAGACATGAACAGCTAAGAGTATTTCTAGATCTGAAACTCAACATTTACAGTATATTATGAAACCATTATGATTGACTACTCACCCTATATTTAGGTCAGGTTTTCAAGCAAGTTATCATCCCATATTTACAGCATTTGGCAGACGCCCTTATATCCAGAGCGACTTACATTATCTTAATTTTTTTTAAAACTAAGGGCCTTGCTCAGGGGCCCAACAGTGGCAGATTGGTGGACCTGGGATCGAACTTACAACCTTCCAAGTGGTAGCCCAACACCTTAACCACTAGGCTACCACACACCCATATCGCTTCCAAATAACAAGGTGAACAGAAATGCTGCAATTGCTTTTTTCATTCATCAGATTTTCCATTTAAACGCCCAGAATTTACAGTTCTGCCAATTGTCCCTTTGTTTAATTAGTTTCATTGAACAATATGTGCTTAGTTTATTTACTTCTAGTTTCTTCCCTGAAGGCATATTGAAAAATCAATGATTTAGTTGGTAAGCTTTTTTCTTTTTTTTCTTTTTTTGTCAATATTATGTTTATTATACCTGCTGTTTTATTTCACATGCACTTTCACAGCTAAACAGACTCTAAACAGGCAGTTTCACTATTTGTAAACCCTTCATGTGGCTGTCGAAGGCTGTCAGTTAGGGTTAATTCAACTGCTGGATTAGAAAGAAATCAGCCCCAAACTCTAATTCATACTGTATCATTTGGTGTATTTTTGCTGCGATCATTGGTAGTGCTTTTGTTAACGGTTCCACAAAACAATCCACTTTACTTTTTGACCTCCTAAGACCCGAGCTTTGGTTTGGCCTTGCATTTTAGATGGAGTGATGTCCACGTATGTGGACACCAGGTCATAGGAGGTTAATGGAGCACTGAATCATACTTTAACACACCATAAAACACCAAAAATGACTTTGTCTTTATTCATAGGTTATAGTGAATGTTAATAATGATATTAAAAAATGTGCACAATTGTAGGGATGTGAGTCACATGACATATTTTGTGCAACACTTTCATATTCCGAAAGTTTTTTTTTCCCAGTGGTTCGTACCTGTATTACTTTCTGTTGAAATAACATATAAAACAATTATTATCTGTTTCAATGCTCACACTTTTGATTTAATTAACCTTTTTGGATCTTTTTTGAATCAGATTCTAGGATAATCAGTGTCTGAGCTACCATTCCATTTATTAGAATAACCTGTACAAAATTTATAGAGATGCAGGTCAAAATGTTCAGTTAAAGTTTACATCAGAATGAAGAAAATACATAGTCTATGTGACTGTGGCATGGATGTACCAGAAGGGCTTTACATGTTTTAGAAACAGAACATTTTGAGTGAAACATTGAGCGAGTGACAGTTATGTGGGTGATAAACCTTGTTGATGAGAGAAGACACATGAAAATGGCCAGATTGAGCTGCCAGGAAGGATGATGATTTAAATAATCATTATTTCCAACTGTAGTGTTGAGAAAAAAAATCCTGGTCTTAATATACAGTTTGGGTGAGCCTCTAACGATTGTAGCCTTAGATTCTTGGATCCTGTGGTCTTTTGCTGTTGTAGCTCATCCACCTCTAGGTTTAATATGTTGTGTCTTCTGAGTTGCTTTTATGCTCAACACAGAGCATTTATTTGAGTTACTATGGACTTCCTATCAGCTCAGACCGGTATACTCATTCCTCTTTCCCTTTATCTTTTTCATCAACAAGCCATGCAGCCTGTAGAACCTCAGCATACACAATGTTTTTATTTTATTTATTTATTTGTTTTAAACTTTTTTTGCATCATTCTGTGCAAACTCTAGAGACTGTTGGGTATGAAAATCTCAGGAAATCAGCAGTTTCTGAAATACTCAAACCAGCCTTTCTTTTACCAACATTCCATGCTACAGTTAAAGGCACAGAAATCCTTTTTCTTCATTCTTTTATATGACGTGATATAACGATATGATATATAATGTGCAGGTTTACAGATGTTCCTTATAAAGTGGACAGTCAGCTGATGTCATGAAATAGCTTTGAATAACTGCAGCATATTCGGTCTGATTCGCTAATCGTGTACTAAATCAAAAGATTTTAAGTTAACAATATCAGTCATGTGTTTATCACACATAATTGCGCTAATGCTTCTGACCTGACCTGCTTTCGACACAGTCATTCTGAATATGTTGTTGCCTTGCAGTAATAAATGTACTAATATTGTGTGAGGGAAAACATCTCCATCAAGCATAGCCTCAGAAAGCAACATGTAGCAGTTACACTGTTATCTAGCAGTTTGACGGTCCCATACAGCTATGTGAATCATCCTGCTGCTGAATTGAAATCTACAGGTCCAGAGGTGCCATTTGAGCACACTGAGGGAGGTCTAATGATGCCTGTAATGCTGTTTATGATGGTAATAATAGTAGTAATACTGAAATAATGACAGTGCTCGGTGTAATAGTAGTTCATCGTGTGTAGCGCAGAGGTCTTCTGCGTGCAAAGATTACTCTGTCATTGTCCCAGCGGGTCGCAAGACTCTCAATGTTCAGCTCCATGATTTGGCTCGCTCGAGTGTGGAATCCAATTGTGTGAGTGTGAGTGTGCCTGTGTTTGTGTGTGTGTAAAAATATATCTTATTTAGCATGTAATATGAGGTGTGTTTGTATGAATCTTGGTATGTTTTGAGTTTGTTGGTTTAAATAGATGCGCATATATACTGTTATGGTCTTTACCAATGGTCTAAGCAAGGACATATAGTATTCTCTTTCATGCTCTTGGAGTTGTATTTCAAAATAGCATGCATAAAGTAAATAATCAACTGAACATATATTACACTAAAGCATAGCGCTGTTAAATTCTTAAATCTGATTGGTCAGAAAGTGCTGGTGCTTAGTTTTTTTTCTTCTAACAGATTGAATGAAGTGCAACTGGTTCGAACAATAAACGGAATAAAAAAACATTTATTTAACATGTGGTGAAGGTTTCTGTGAAGGTTTTATAGCAATGCAAGATTTTTGAGCAGTTAGGGAAGAAGTCTAAGGTTTCAGTGCTTTGTAAAGCTCAGTAAGTTTCCTAGCATTAGAAGACAGAGCTCTTTACAATGTCTTTGTATTTACAACTTAAAATGATAGTAAAAAGAGAAATAATGTCTCTTTTATAGCTTTATAGCTACTTTGACGAGTGATTGTACCACAATGTTTTAGTGTTTTTACAGAGAAAAAGGGCAGATTGAAAAAATATTTTATAAAACATTAGTAAATTACTGTGGTATAAGAGGAATAAAACACTTTACAATATTTTGCTTATAAGAAAGTAATCAAAGTATTCCAGGTTGGTTGATACACTTTGCTATTTGGTGTTTTATTTGTTCCCAATGAAATAATAACCATTCGTACATAAAGCTTTATTTTAGTCTGATCATCATTCTGAACAACAGGATTTTTTTTGTCAATTTTACAATGTTTAAATTTGCAAGTGCTTTAAATTTTATAATTTCACAAAGTACAAGACATCACACATAGTCTCATGCTTAGTATAAAGTAGCAGTAAACAGTAGGCGTGACAAAAAAAAAAAGCATCCAGATGTGTAACAAATCAGAAATACTAGGAACCGGCAAAGACATGGACGTCACCGTCAGCTCTACAGTTGATTCATTTTAGTGTCCCCTACTGAACATGCTCTGTTATATATGTGCACCCAGAGGCTGCTTTGTGTACCTCTCACCTTTCTTGTTCTGACACTGCCTATGGGTTTGACACACTGCCACCCTGTAATATTGCACACCAATACACACTGCCATCCTTTACCTGACAAAACAAATACTCCAACAGCACGACTCAAGATGCCAGCATTACCCAAAGTCAGGATTTATAGCTCTCACGGTTCAAGATGTGCTGTTGCATGTGTTTAAACAAGTTTTTCTTTTTTCTTTTTTTATACTAAAAGCCAGGGAAGAGTGTGTTGGCCAGCATCGTTTAAACAAGCTGTTGCTGACATTGCACAGTAGATCTTTTAAGGTGAGAAAGTAGATGAGGAAAATAGTGAATGATGGAGAGCTAATTGTGTATTCAGGGCAGAGTTACTATTTTATAACAGTGCTGCTATTTGTCCCACATTGCTTGTTAGGGTGTGTGGTTTCTACTAGGAGCTTCCACACGTAGAGGCTCAAAAGTAATTTATGATGTGAAGGCCTGATTCATGAGATTGTTTTTCTGCACATACAGAGACAAAAAATATAACAATATGTGTTATTTCTAAGAATATAAATCAAGAGAAAAAAAAACAAAAAACAAAACTGCAAGTACACGCCTTCTGTTTCCTGCTTATATATTATATAGCCATAAGGAATATATTCTGCATAATACAATGGATGGTACACAAGTCGGTCTTCACTGTTAAGAATAAAACATGGAACCATCATTTCTACAGGGTTCCAAATGCGTTATGGATGGTGGAGTCCATGAACCTCTTTTGCCGGGCCTCCATCTATAATCTATAACTCCTCTTCACCCCAGCTTTCTTGTTATTTATTTATTTCCACTTACCGCTGTTGATAACCTGTATATTTCCCGCCCTGGGGAGAATGCCTGCAAATAGATTTATTAGGCAATTTTGTAATCATGACAAGGGTAATGTGCATGTCAGTCAGTGTTGGAGAACGGAGGCAACAGTGCGTGCGCCACGTGGACGGACAGTGCTATTCGGCATTTAGGAGAGACGATAACTACTCAGGCTGCAAATACGTTAGGTAGAGATCAGGAAGTTATTAATAAATGTTACACCAGTCTCGCATGTGTGAGAGACCAAGGGGTAAATGAAAACCTAGTGCTCCATGGCCTCGACAGAAGGTGTTCTGTTAATGAAACAAAGTAGATGTCAGAGTGGCAACACTGCAGCTTTGTTTTGGATTTGTCATCATATTGAGAGGTCATAAAAATGACAAAATTTCACGGACCAGATGCGTCCTTATCTGATGCCGGCATTCTGAGCGTAGACGTTACATTTGGCCTTGTTGCCATCTGTATTCTGCTCTTTCTGATATGACCCGTAGAGCCCAGGGGATTAAAAGAACATTAGGTTATTGTGAATTTTTTTTTTTTCGCCACAAAGCTGTTGAATTCGCAAATCTTCTGGTTTAGAACAGGGGTGTCAAACTTCACAGTGGGCCAAATTATAAAACTGAGCTAAAGTCACGGGCCAAACTGAATATTTACTGAAAAATGAACTGCAACTAATATGTAATGTTCAACCTTTTCATATGGAAACAAACTTTATTTTTGCTTAAACACAGGATTTGGAACAACCAGAGCTTGATATTACAAACACATAAGAAATTAAATTAGAAATAAAAGACACATCAGTGGGGTTCATTTCGCAAACTTTGACCATACACTTTTTGACAAACTCTCCCTCATTAAAGGGCTGGCAGATTTTGCGATCTCTGCTGCCACAATAAAGCTTTACAGCCTGTCGTTTATATTCGTGAACAGATAATCTGCCTCCCACCTGTCTTGAAAGCTCCTATTGTCCATCGTTCGTTTGGCCATTTTTGTGGAGGGTGGCCAAACGATGTGACTGTAGCAGGGTTGTTAACGACTGTCATCAGAGAACGAGGGGCGCTTGCTGTTCGTGACTGCGCATCGATACAGTGGCAAAGCATTCTTGGATTTGTAGTATTAGCGGAGCATACGGCTAGCCAGCTGTAATGCACATTTGATATGATCTCACGGGCCTGAGTTTAACACCCCTGGTTTAGAAGATGTTCGTTAATTTTCCGTAGCAGCTCTGCTCTGCAACTGTAAAGAGAATTACAGGTTTATATTAAAGTGCTGCGTTCTAATAGTTATCATTTCTATCACAACAATAACTTGTACAGCTGATGCTTGACATAATGTAAGGAATTTCATGCCAGTGGATCTCCTCATAGCTCAAGTGTTCCTGTGTTGAGTCAACAAAAGTTTCTGCGCATATTCTGCAATGTCCTAATGGGTTTCCTCCTACCTTTCAAAAACATTTAAAGGTACAAAGATTAAGCTATAAGTTTAGGTTTTCTATCAGCAGGACAGAGGATTTTGCACATTCTGATTTCTCTGTAACATTTGAAAAAAATAAAGAAACTGGTGAGGGAACAGCCCTTTATTGCTGCTATATTAGAAGTGATATTTTTGTAGGATTGTATATTTATAATCACCACCCCAAGTGTGTCACCCAAATGAGAATAAGGTTTCCTTTTGAGTCTGGTTCCTCTCAAGGGTCTCTTCCTTTTCCATCTAAGAGAGTTTCTCCTTTCCACAGTTGCCTCAGTCGCCTCAGGCTTGTTCATTGGGGATAAACACAAACACATTTAAATATAAGTCTAATATGAAGCTTGAGCTTCTGAATAAATATGAAACTTTTTGTATTATGTTATGTATTATATGTCCATTTGAATTTGAATCTGATATCAAAACCAAACCTGTCATGTGGATGTTAAATGTAGCTCTAAACAGTTACAGTAACTGTACCAACTGTACTAACTTGCTATATCAATTGCTTAGGCAAATCGTTTATATCGTTATATATCGGTCATTGCTGGAGCTTCCCCTTTGGTGCCAATTTTCCTTTGTTAGCACTCCACCTTCTGCTTTTATACCTTACTTATAAACAAATAACTGACAGGATATTTTCCTTTGAACTTTCAGTATGATGTTGGAATAGGTTACCAACAAAAGGACTGGGTCATATTGCTTTTTCTTAGAGACAGCCTTGGGCCTTGACCGAGTCAGAAACGTATTAACGATTTCTTTGAAAATACAGACTTTGGACAGAATTATTTATCTTAGATTGTACAATATCTTTACATTTTTTATTTTATTTCTTTTTTTTTCTGCTTTCCAATATCTGCAGGGGACATGTGGGTTTTTAAGGGATGTTTGCAATCTCAACATTCCTGCAAGGTCCAAAGGGTCTTGTTAGAAGCAGGTTGATGCTGTCAAAATATTTATAGGGTTTGAAAATGCTGGATAGGGACAAAAAAAAGAAAACACACAGCACGCTCTGGGGCCTCTCATGTGGATAACACTTGTGAAAAAGGGGCTATGGATATACAGGGCAACGTCACAAGCTAGGTGATTTATGTAATGGATCGCTGCGATGTTAAGGCGATGGAAGGTCATCATGCAGACTCTCTGGTAATGTCCTATTGCATAGTGTTTAATATTAATTACAGTGCTTTATGACATACACAGATTTCAGTGGAGCTAAACAGGACAGAGTGGCTTACATAAGAGAAAGTGGGACAGAGACTTACACTGTAATATCTAGTGCATTTTAACTCTGTATATTTTTACTGCATTAGAAATGCAACTCATGTTACCCTCATAGATCTTATACATTTTTTATAAAGCCTTGTATTTGTGCCGGTACCACGTTACAAAACATTTAAGTGAACGCAGGAAGTGAAACATAAGAGGAGGAAAGAAGGATTGTATGGCTTACATTGTCATGCAAAAATAAATGTAAATATTAAAAAAGCTTTAAATGCAATAAAATGCCCGTCATTTTATTAAGATAAGTTGCATTTTAAATCTAATTATTAATGTTGGTTTAGATTGAAATGCTAAAATTGGACATTGTGTATGGTGTTATGCATTTGGAGCTATATAAAATAATCTCATAAATAAACGGGTACAAGGTAAATTCTTATTAAATTCTTATTTCTTAGTCTTATTAAAAAAAAAAACAAATTCTAATAGAAAATACTATCATATTTGGCACAAAGCTTTTATGACCCTGAACATGAAATACTAAACAGTATGAAGACAGTTATATAAGTGCAGAGACTTATGTATACTACATCCACATGGTCCAAATTTTTACAACCCTTTTACATTGGACAGATTCGTCCTAATATTTACACTTTTGTTTACATTTGAAACTTTTCATAACTCTTCAAACCTCTCTTTATGTTCCAACCCTAACCCTAAACTCCTAACCCTAACCCAGCTTATCACATCAGATCACTGAAATAATAATTTATAATATTGGAAAGTGTCTGCAAGAATTTTATGTTAAAACAATTCAAAATGTTCCACATAGAGCTGCATGTATGAAAAGCTTTGACAAACTTTGAGTGATAAATGCTTGCTAGCAATTATAAAAACCTATTTCAAAAATGAAAACAATCTGTCCAATAATGTACAATCACCGTCCACTTTATTAGGAATTCCTACACACCTGCACGTTCATGAAGTTATCTAATCAGCCAATCATGTGACAGTAGCGCAGTGTTACATCATACAGATACAGGGCAAGGGCTTTGGTTAGTGTTCATATTAAACATCAGAATGAAGAAAACATTCATCATTATAGCATGATTGTAGGTTCCAAGGATTGTGGATCTCCTGGGAGTTTCATGCACAGCAGTCTTTAGAGTTCACACTGATTGGTAAAAAAAAACAAAAAAAAAAAAACACAGTGAGTGATAAGAAAGGTCAGAGAAAAATGGCCAGATTCTAGATTCCAGGAAATATATAGAAGCATCTCAGCATGCACAACACATCAAACCTTGAACAGCAGAAGACCAAACTGGGTTCCAGTCTTTTATTCCTACAAGAATCTGTTATGGGCACAGACTAACTACTATTCCAAACCTCCTTAAAAAGGTGCTTTACAGTAGCTTGCTGACACTCTGTGGTGAATGAGGCCGTATATAGTGAACAGTGAGTGTATATGGCAGTATAACCTATGCATTGTTTGGTATTGTTGTATTGAAAACAACTTTTCTTATTAATCGGTTTAACTGTGTCAGTTGAGGATCTACTGGATCCTGGACAGGTCTCTGGTCTATTGCAGGGCATCCCACCGCTACAATCTTAATTTGTTTATCATCATACAAATACTATACTTATCCAGTGAAAGGAGTGAACAGAGTTTTGATTGACATGTGGAGACTCCCCAGTTATATAGCAGTCTAAACTGGAGAGAATCGCACTGGTCTTAGCCGTGTCCTCTGAAGTGAGCGTCCTTTGCCTTAACCCTTTTTCTAGTAGAGTTAGCTTAGAGTAGAGCTTGCCCCAGTGATGACCGCCTGGCCTAATAGGAATCCTTTGGCTGAATGAGCCTCTCAGCAGGGATGCACAGATCTGCCCAGCCAGCGCTCCAGCTGTGGCACTGACATAGAGAAAATTAAGTGCTCTGAACAGGAAAGCCATGTTCGAGACAGGGTGGGGGGTGTTGTGGTGGAGGGGTGAGGGTGAGTCGATGGGGTGTTGCTGGATAGGAATAAAAGAGATAGCAGGGAATAGCAGAGTATGGTCTGTGGCAAAATGCCACTCCAGGAGATTTATGATGAAGAGGCGAGGTGTTGCTCATCTCATGCCTTTGATTCTGGAGCCTTTCATGCTTGTGTCTTGGCAGTGGCTCTGGATTGGTTTATTTTCTTGCAATGTAGTCCCCAAGTTGTAAGTAGTTCAGATTGAGCCTCTGTAAACACTTGACACCATAGGTGCATACTTGCTTATTTGTGTTTTGTGTTGGAACAAAACGCTTTGTGCTACATACCGTCAAATATTGATTTTATATATATATATATATATATATATATATATATATATATATATATATATATATATATATATAGACTGAGAGAGAGAGAGAGAGAGAGAGAGAGAGAGAGAGAGAGAGAGAGAGAGAGAGAGAATAATGGACTCCATACTTAAGTGATCATCAGACATAAATGCTTAAAGCACATGTTCTTTAAAGCACAACCTTCTTTGCTGGATTGTTTGTGCTTCTGTTGCGAGTCAATATTCAAGTCAGTTTGTGCTAATCACTATGCAGGTTTTCAGCTCATCCATCAACAAAAGTAACCAAAACATCTCCCAGGATGTTGATGGGTTGTATGTGCATCCAGCCTAATGACTTTTACCTTCTTCTTCTTCTTCTTCTTCTTCTTCTTCTTCTTCTTCTTCTTCTTCTTCTTCTTCTTCTTTTTCATTGAAATTCTGATTTTTAAATCCCACAAGAGAGGCTCTTAGATAGCAAGCTGTGGTTAATTGGCCTAGCACAAATCTTTATGTGCATGGGTATCTCTACTGGGTCTGTGGTTCTGTATCATCACACTTCTGTTGGAGATGATTGACCCTGCAGGCTGAGGTTTAAATTTGGCTTGGCAGATTGTCACTGGGCATGGAAAACTATGCAGTCCGAAGCATCATAGCTCCCAGCTGTCCAGCAGTGTCTCTCTCTCTCTCTCTCTCTCTCTCTCTCTCTCTCTCTCTCTCTCTCTCTCTCTCTCTCTCTCTCTCTCTCTCTCTCTGTCTTTCTCTCTCTAACACAATCTCACTCTCTCTGTCTGTCAGTTTGCATGTCTCACTCACTGACTCACTCACTCACTGACTCACTCACTCACTCACTCACTCACTCACTCACTCACTCACTCACTCACTCACTCACTCACTCACTCACTCACTCAATGTCCTATTCTGCACTTTCTGTCATTGGCCAGTTTCTGTTGTGCCAGCACCCCATAAGATGAACACTTGAATAATTATGCATCTGGCAGAGTGCAGGGTGGGCAGCATGGTGTACAATCCTGTGAGAGAAACCAAAAAGGTAAAATGTCAAAAGCAAATAGGAAGTGGAGTGGCAAAGAAATGTGACTTAAAGAGGAACAGAGTGAGCATTAAAATAGCAAATCTATCATTAAGTACTTCCTGGTTGGCAAGAGGAGGCATCAGAGAGCGATGGCGAGAAAGCCAGCATATAAGTGAAAGGATAGGGAAAGTGTGCGAAGCTGGCGGCATTTAGCATAATTAGACAACCTGCTCTTCTAAGGCAATGACAATATATGTCTTTCCTCATTACATCCTGTAAGCAAACTCGGAGCGTAATGTGAGGCAACATGCTCTCTCTCTCCACGCTCTATCCATTACCAGAGACATGGCTTTGCCAATCCACACAACTCCCCTCTGAGGCTCACTCACCCGTAACTATCCACTCTGCCAAGATGAGAAGTCTCCAGCGCAGGGCTTGCATTAAAGCATTTCCTCATCCCACATCATAATAACCCATCTCAAGAGCTTCCCATCTGCAGCCAAATGCAAGAATTGGGTGATGCTACAACACAGGATTTGATGCCAGTCCAGGTGTTTGGTTAATGTGTCCTAATTGACTTTGTATTCCAAATGTTTGGGTTGCCAACCGTAAACAGTTTGTAGGCCTGGAATGATTTTCCAAATGTGTGCTTGCTTCAGTATTCCAAATGTATTTATTTATTTATTTATTTACAAATGCTTCTTTGTGAATGTACACTCATTTGAAGCATCGTTTTTGAATTATTATGTGTTTCGAATCATAAAAAACACATCAGCCAGATGTAAGCCTCGTAATTATCATTCATTATATAATCAAATATAATCATTATTATTATTTTTTTTAATGCCAAATAATCCCACTGTGTAATACAAACTCACAGTCAGAAACAGAGCACATGTACACACTGATGGTTTTGCTGTTTGCTTTCTATAATTAAAGCAGTGAGACATTAGTTACGGATGCAGGAGTGGATCACAGTAATCTGGCCAGTTTGGACCCATGGATTATTTTATCGTTGTGGCAATGAACTATATCAGTAATGTATAGTACAACATGCCAAAAAGCTCTCTTACCGTTCTCTCTGGTGAAGCAGACATTAAAGAACAATATATAAAAGCTAAAGCTTGCATCAATTAACAAAATTCTGTATCAAAATTTATAATCGTTTTTTACTCGTTTACTTCCCTTTCCCATGTTTTTGCCACATTCACAAATATTAGCAAGATTGCCAGATGTTCATTCATTCATTCATTTTCTACCGCTTATCCGAACTTCTCGGGTCATGGGGAGCCTGTGCCTACCTCAGGCCTCATCGGGCATTGAGGCAGGATACACCCTGGACATTGTTTGCATTATAGTGGACTCGAGAACAATAGCATCAGTCAATGCAAGAGTGGTCCTTTGTTGTCTTAGATGCTAGTATTATTATTATTAATATTTGTTATAGAAGGGACTTGGAGTGACTTCTGCTCCTTTGGAGAGACACAGTGGTGATGAATTGAATGGTGAATGAATCGTGATACTGGTGGAGTTCAAACTCTTTATCAATTGTTTTCCATCCTGGTAAGCATCAGTAACTCATTATAAACTTCATTAGATCAATTAAAGGCACACTTCAATAAACATGTGTCATAAAGATCAGACTTTATGTTGGAGTAAAGCCTGCTAAAACTCGCATCAAATCTATTATCTGAAATCCAGTGTCATTCATTCATTCATTCATTTTCTACCGCTTATCCGAACTACCTCGGGTCATGGGGAGCCTGTGCCTTCTCAGGCGTCATCGGGCATCAAGGCAGGATACACCCTGGACGGAGTGCCAACCCATCGCAGGGCACGCACACTCTCATTCACTCACACACTACGGACAATTTTCCAGAGATGCCAATCAACCTACCATGCATGTCTTTGGACTTTGGAGGAAACCGGAGTACCCGGAGGAAACCCCCGAGGCACGGGGAGAACATGCAAACTCCACACACACAAGGCGGAGGCGGGAATCGAACCCCCAACCCTGGAGGTGTGAGGCAAACGTGCTAACCACTAAGCCACCGTGCCCCATGAGATGTTTATCAGCTATAAAAATATTTTAGTCGATGGGTTTATTGCACAGTAAAATTTTACCATTTCATCACATCACTTCCTGGAATACAATTGATTCATATTCATATTACAACATAACAATAAAAACTATTTTTTTTTCCTATGCTGAATTTACATTAATTGTTTAAATAAATGACTTCTGTGTAATTGCATAAGTGTGGCATTGCTTCACACTGTCACAAACACAGTCGCTTGGAGATAAGCATGCAAACGCAGGCTGTTTGCTAGGAGCAAAAGAAAAAATAAGAACAGTTTAACAATAGTAGGAAACATTTTGAAAATTAGAAAATAGCAAGCAGTCTGATACACATTAGGGAGAGTACAGGGGCAAGAACAGCTACAAGACCATTAGGATATAAACTGGTTCCAAACAGGCTAGGAAAAGTCACGGTAAAAATATGAGCAGTCCAAAAGGGATCACAGTAATATAAAGATCATGGATGCGAGAGATCTGAAAACATACCTCTCAAATAATAAAAACAAATACACAAATAACAAGAACAGTTCTAAGAGAACAGGAAGTTGAACAGGTGAACAGAATCAGAAGGATTGTTACTCTCAGCGTGGGAGTGCAGGTGGAAGGTGGTGGCCATGTTTGTACGCCATGATGAAACAGAGTCTGTGACGTGTGATGATGTGACACACAGACACACACATTTCCCACTGCTTGTGTCCCTCTGTCAGTGAATGTGTGCACTAGAGTTGATACAGTTGATTTATTTCTTTATTTTTTTTTTTACAGATGAACAAATATCAAAGCATCCATCCATCTATTCATTCATTTTCCATAGCACTTATCGTACACATTGTAATGGTGATCAGGGACTCTACTGTATATAAGGGGATTTAGAGTACGGCACAAGGTGGGATTCAACCTTGTCAGGGTGCCAACCTATCACCAGTGTTGTATAAAGTACTAGAAAGCAATACTTGAGTAAAAGTACAAGTATCGTACTAGAAAAAGACTTGGGTAGAAGTGAAAGTTACCTTTTAGAATATTACTCAAGTAAAAGTCTTAAAGTATCTGATATTTACTGTACTTAAGTATCAAAAGGCATTTTCTGATATTTAATGTACTTAAGTATTTGAAGTAAAAGTAAAAAGTAAAATTTCAGTGATTTTCGGTAGACATAAGAGGCACTTCACCCGGTAGGAAGAATCTTTCATTCCAATGTAAAGAAACATTTCTTGCAAATACGGCCACGGGTGTATAACGTTATCTTCTTCACCCTGTTCACCACTATCGTCGGGGTGGTCGTTTACGACAGGGGCGGCCAACCCGCGGCTCCCTAGCCGCATGCGCCTCTTACGTTCATATCGAAGTTTGTATTTGTGTCTTTTTAATACGCGTGTTCGCTTCGCTTGAACTCAATACGGTATTTTCGTCAAACGCGCATGTGAGTAGGATGAAAATACCTCAAAGTTTCCCAGTAGGAGCAAGATCATTTGAGTAAACAATTTGTGTCGAGTTCGCTCTCAAAATTGCAGGGGGAAAAAAGGTGATGATCATGTGTGCCCATGTGTATTATGTGGCTCTTTGCGCTAACAAAGTAATGTGGCTCTTGGTCTCTGACTGGTTGGCCACCCCTGGTCTACGATAACGGGAGGTCCTCCAGCAGGTGCTTCCATGGCGGTTTCAGTTGTGCCTCCTTTTGGCAACATTACGCTGAAATAGAGTGTGCGTAATGCAATCTAGGAGCAGTGATTCGCCAAACCTCCCTTATTGCAGTCGCACACATTTCTTCTGATTTTCTTTTGTAGTAACGAATAACGAAGATGCTTAAAGGAAATATAGCCGAGTAAAAATATACATTTTATCTCGGAAATGTAGTGGAGCAAAAGTGAAAGTTGACAAATTTAAATAGCAAAGTAAAGTACAGATAGGTGAAATTTCTACTTAAAGTATTTTTACTTTGTTACATTACAACACTGCCTATCACACATCAAAACATATAGAGTAAAGTTATTTAGGACAACAAAACTGGTTCCCTGATTACTAGAGCTTGCATATTGATGTATACAAACATCTTCACCTTTAACTGAAAAATGCAAAATTCAGATTAATCTGTGTGACTAATATGTTAGTAGTAAAACATCAGATCATGGAGCCAGTGACAAAATGGCTGTGCTGATGAGTTTGCCGGGTTTCGTCTTTTGTTTTTCAAATTTAACGTGACCCGAGTTGTAGTTTTTAAAATGATCGACACATAATACTTCATTCATTCATTTGTTCAATTTTTCAACATGTATGCACATTTCATCTTTTCACATCTTTTTCAGGAATACATTTTATTTTACCTGTCTACACCAGTCCATATTAACTCAATTTTTGGTTATACTGACCTACTTCTGATGACCTTCAAATATTTTTCTAATGGCTGTTTCAAGTCCAGATGCCATTTTTCTCCATAACTATAGGCAATTGTCATACCTATTAATATTAGAGGCAAATGGCTTAAAAGCTACAGCTCCATACCCTGCACAATTTTGAAAGTAGGTCAGTTAATGTACGTTTCCTTATCTGTCTTGGAGGCAAAAAATTATAAAACAGAGAGCCTTACAAATGAAGGGTTTCTTAAGGGTTAATTTTCAGACAGGTTATACAGTTAATGTCCATTTTTGGTATCCATGTCTGTTTTTGATATCTCAGTCTTTTTGTTGGGGGCACGGTGGCTTAGTGGTTAGCACGTTTGCCTCACACCTCCAGGGTTGGAGTTCGATTCCATCCTCTGCCTTGTGTGTGTGGAGTTTGCATGTTCTCCCCGAGGCTCGGCGGTTTCCTCTGGGTACTCCGGTTTCCTCCCCCAGTCCAAAGACATGCATGGTAGGTTGATTGGCATCTCTGGAAAATTGTCCGTAGTGTGTGTGTGAGTGAATGAGAGTGTGTGTGCCCTGTGATGGGTTGGCATTCCGTCCAGGGTGTATCCTGCCTCGATGCCTGATGACACCTGAGATAGGCACAGGCTCCCCATGACCCGAGAAGTTCGGATAAAGTGGTAGAAAATGAATGAATGAATGAATGAATGAATGAATGAATGAATGAATGAATGAATGAATGAATGACTCTGGATTTCAGATAATAGATTTGATGCGAGTTTTAGCAGGCTTTACTCCAACATAAAGTCTGATCTTTATGACACATGTTTATTGAAGTGTACCTTCAATACACTACAGACAATTTTCCAGAGATGCCAATCAACCTACCATGCATGTCTTTGGACCGGGGGAGGAAACCGGAGTACCCGGAGGAAACCCCCGAGGCACGGGGAGAACATGCAAACTCCACACACACAAGGCGTAGGCAGGAATCGAACCCCCAACTCTGCAAATGTGCTAACCACTAAGCCACCGTGCCCCCCAAATCCAGAGTCAAGGAACTCAATATACGGACATTGGTAAGAATGCAAGCAGAGTCTAGTAAAACATTGGAAATAAAACTTTTAATCTCTGTCAAAAATTTGTTCCTGAATGGTTGTAGTGAGTGAAATAAAATCTTTGTAATAGTGCCATGTTTTTTCCTGTTGGACAGAGAAAAGTACACCTGGCCCATAGACATCCTGCTACTCACATTAAATAGATGGATGCCGACCAGGTTGAAAAGTAGCCTGCAGAGTGCGCATCAAGATACAGGGAGATAAGGGAGAGAAAAGATGAGCGAGCTTGACTGAAAGGCTGTCAGTCTCTAGCTCTGGCCCTAAGCCCATCATTCTCTGGTGATCTGTCTCCTCTCAGCCCATGGATACAAGCTGTCATGGCATCTGCTCTCGGACTAACAACTGATAAGAAGTAGCAGCCATGTTTTTTAATCAATCTACGACCTAATAGGTCACGAATGAGCAACCCGAGCTTGCCAATAACGCTTTGCATGGAGAAAGTGAGGCGTTACTTTTATATCAAATCCAGCTGATGGCTTGCTAACCCCTGCCACCCCTTACATTTGATTCTTGCTAATTGACATCGTAATAATTAACTTAAGCCTGTGACTCCTGAGTGTGTCCAACTGCACCAGCAACAACTGCTCTTTTTCCCAGTGCCAGTTCATTAACACACCACATTCTCAGCCTTAATTAGACACAAATTGTGTTCCTTTAAAAAGAGTTTTAAGAGAAAAGAGGAAAACAGAAATGCAGAGAGTTTGAAAGGGAAAAAAAAACATACTGTGATTCTACTTAGAGCAAGTGTACAGCTTCACGAAGGACTTCACAGATAAATTCCCTCATAAAATTATTTGATGAAAATGGTTTCTAATTAATCATAAACACATGGTGAGGTCCACTAAAAAAGTGTGCTTTTAAAACGTACACAGGGGAACTGCAGATCCACTGAAATGAATGAATTGCTTTCCCATGAGCTGTTTTTTTTTTTTTTTTCCAGCAAAGATGGAACAAACAACATGTGCTAACTTTGATGTGAGCTCTGTAGGGGACACAAATCAAGCCTAATTTCAAACATGGGAAACTTTTGATCAAATAATTGCAAAGTGAGCTTGTTTGTGATTTTGTTTGGCTTTGGTTCAACCGATTTATATAAATAAATTGGCAAGTGTGCTGGGGTAGGATGGGATGTCATAAGACACTTTTTTAAAATATGTTAACCTGTTAGGATGAAAGCTATTAATTACAATCTTCGGTGCTTGTCATTTCTGATTTTTTTTTATTTTTATTTTATTTATCTTAGGTAAAAAAAAAAGTTCTACATTTTTGAGTCTTCTTTTAAATGCCACATGTCATACCTCCTTTTGATCAGACATAGCCTGCAGATAGAGCAACAAACTATGATCGTATTCATGAAGGCCAGTGGAAAATAAGAACAGACAAGAGCAAAAGAAAGGCATTAAAATGTGTACTCAAGGGGGCTGAAAATGCAGCATTAATGAAAATCAGAAGTGTTTACTTCTGAAAGCTTAAACGTGACCGACAATTATCAAGGAATTGCCAGAAAGGAGCTGATAAACTACCGTTTCATTTAAAACACAGAGACCCTGAATTACTAAGGTTTTGTCTGTGTAAATATGTTTGTGTCTGAGTCCTGAATGACAAACATTGTTTACAGAGAGTTGGGTTAATTGATTGGGTTTTTGCGCACACCCGGAAGGTGCTTTTTTGTTGTAGACAAAAATTCTAACTGATGTGAAGGAATTTACTACGGATAAGTTCTAAGAATTGGAAAAAATCTCAAAAAGAATTATTTACTCTTACTTTTAATGTCGTCATCTGAAGTTCCCTTTCCGCCCTGCCAGAGGGAGCCGCCGTCCGAATATTGAGTAGTAGGACCCGGGTTTTTGTGTTTTGTGTTTTTGTGTTTTTAAGATGGGCTCACGCTGACTTCGGTGCGAAGTATTGCATTAATTCTGCATAACAAACCCTTTATTGTTTTCCTGTTCTTTTGCCTGTTTGTGTACTGGCTTTGTGTCGCTTCTCTTTCTCTACTTTGACGCTTACCTCTCCCTTGTGTTTTTCGGATTTGGTTGCCTCCTGGACTGTCTATACTGTGTCTTACAGTAGGACTCTTTGCTGGTTGTACCGACTTTACCTTTTGCTCCAGATTTGGAATTGTTTCCCCTTTTGTAATATACCGCAATATGGATTTTACACCTTCTGTCTCTGACAATCTGTCACATTAGATTTACGCAGCATCTTTATCCCACTGATGCCTAAAACAGAGTATTTCAAAAGGTTTTCATTCACCATTAGTTTTCCAGTATTTGATATCAGAACTTCAGATTTGAGATCAGAACTTTTTTCCTCTCCATTTTTGTCATTAACAATTCCCACCGACTATTGCAATACAGATTTCACCTAGGGAGGGTGAAGGCTAACATATTGACCCTGTGTGATACATGAAGCCATATGACACACACAAACTGCTGCTCAAGCTAAATCATGCTAGCTCACAGATGCCCCGATCAGCTGTTGTTTCTCTGACTGTCAGTGGAAAGAGTAACACCATCCTATCCAATGTCTTTTTTGGACTTCAAGCCAGGATTCAAACTTGGTGATTCTACAGTACGGTGTATCCACAGTAACCCAGTATGATACAGTGCTCTGTGTCTACTGCGACCCTGATTGGGTGAAAGCATTTAACGTAACAACTAAAAATGTGCATTTTCTGAGTGCCATACAATGAAATCACAATGTAAGTGATGCCAGTCAGCCTGCAATGCATGTCTGTGGCCTGGGAAAGGAAACCAGAGTACCCAGAGGAAGCTTAGGGAGAACATGCAAACTCTGCACATACAGAGTGGAGGCAGGAATCGAACCCCCAATCCCTGAGGTGCAAGACATAAAGTATATGCTAACCACTAATGTCCCACTAAGCCACCATGTCCTCTATTGACATGTGATTTTCTCCATTGACTTTCCTTAATACGTTGGCTCACTATGCAGCAAGTGTAATATTGAGATTGCACGGATTGCGGCTGGAACTCCCTCCCTGCCTGTGTGGAATAGTCACGCTCCTCTAACCTTCAGTTCTAGTAAATGAGCTGATCATATAAATGTCTCATATTAGCAAACATTTTTTTGAATAATGCATATTCAACATGCACAGAATATATGTAATCTTGATTATCTGATATATTAGCTTGGCTGGAATTTTTCTGCTTTTTTTTTCTGAGGTTTTATTCTTTCCTCATCGCTGCCTTCTGTATGATACCCACATATCAGCTACTGTAAGCATTCAATACAGCTGATGCCATAATCATTTAGCCTTGAGGTTGTGATACCTCAGCCACTTAAAACGATGTTTTTCTACAAATTCAAAATGCTTCAAAAGACCATTAATCATTAGCCAGAGTTGTATGTTTGTGCATGCAGCAGGGGCTCTAGCTTATCTACACCTCCTGGCCCACTGTTTGTTTGAAGTATTAGGCTAACTGCCTTGATGGATGGAATTAATTGATGAATGCATTTATCCAATTAGTGCTCCCTCATGCAATTAATCAGATACCCCCTAGTGTAAATCCAATGCTGTAGGTCACAGCTAGGCAGTCAGTGACTTCCAGACCACGTCTGTGATGTATAACTCTCCCTTTGTCTCCCTACCTCACAGTTCTCACCTTCGCCACACCTGACTAACTCACACATCGGGCTCTTGGGCTTATTCTGATTCTTGCTGAGTCTAAACATTCTCTCATGAAAAAAAAAATGGTTGTAGGTTGATTATTTGTAGGGAAGGGAAAAGTGTTTTTTTCTCTGTGTGAAGACTTTTGTTTTAGAATAAAAACTGCAAATTGACTAATTAGCATGGCGACAGGATATGGTAGTGTGGTTTTAAAAGTCAGACTTGTATTTGGAATAAATAAATAAAGTTTACCTTTTTAATGCCGCATAACAGTAGAAGTAAAAAGGGTCAGAATGACATTTGTAGGCAAGTCAAGCAGGGGTCAGCACGACATTAATCGGCAGGTTAGACGGGTGTCAGCACGACATACTCTATGTACGCAGGTCAGGCTGTTGCAAAAAAAGAAGCGTGTCGGGAAGCTTAAAAAGTGAATTCTGAATTTATGTCTGGCTATGAATTCATGCATTAATTAATACTTCCCTTAATCTTCATGTCAGAAACTGGACAACGATGATCTTACTGACCTGACTTGGTATGGTTACCTGTGCCAGATGGGTGGGTTTGAGGATTTCAGAAACCGCTGATCTTCTTTAGTTTTCATGCACAACTATATAGTTTACATAGAATACAAAACAACAACAGCATCCAGTGTGGAGCAATTGATAAAAGAGGTCAAAAGGAAACGTTCAGACTGGTTTCGAGCTGACAGGAAGGCTACATTAACTCCAATAACTCCTTTTTCCAAGTGTAATGAGCCGAGAAGCATCTCAGAATACAGAACACACTTAAATGTCAGAGGAACGTAGGATACAAACAGCCAGAATGTCAGATGACGCTTGCCAGTAAAGAGGATGTATCCAAGGCTACAGTAGGAACAGGTTTACCAAAACTGGACGGTAGAAGTTTGAAAAATTACCAAAAGATTATTCCTAGAATCCTGTTTTTGGCTGACACGGGTGGAATTTGATGTGTTTTTTTTGCTGTTGTGTGTCATCTGATTTAAGGCTTGGTATGTGTTGTGTATTCTGTGATTCCTTTGTGCTCACTATGACTCTAAAGACTGGTTACTTGAGTTACTGGAGATTTCCTGTTAGCTCATACCTGTGTCTTCTCCTCTGAAATGAATCATCAACAAAGCATTTTTACCCACAAACCTGCTGCTCACTGGGGGATTTTTCCACCACTCTCGAGAAACTCTAGAGCAACCTCTCTAGCAATTTATATATATAGTATAATATATATTTATATATATGATCCTTCTGATCTTCTTTCTAAGAGTGTAGCCTATCAGATTCGGCACATAAACTGTACATCAGTGTAAAGGAGCATCCTATAATTTATTTAGGAGGGGGCCATGGAAGCCTTTAATTTCGTCACATATACATTACTGAACAGTGGAATTCTTTTTTTCGCATATCCCAACTAAGGAGGTTGGGGTCAGCTATGATACAGCACCCCTGTAACAGGCAGTGCTGGGCCTTGAACCCCAATCCTTCAGTCAAGAACCCAGAGCCTCAATCACTTGAGACACCACTGCCCCAAGAGATAGATAGATGACGTGAGATATCATTTGGGTGGTGAATCGTTCTTGCAGTGACTTTATTGTGACGTAGCAGTGTGTTAAAGGAGAAAGGGTTGCATAAGTCAAATTTTTAACCCCGTAATCTCTCAGATTTAACATTCTTCCTTCCAACATTCCTTCCCTGCTACTGTCACAGTTACTAAATAATATATTTTGAGATCAACAAACACATTTTAAGCTGAATATGGTACTGGACACCATATTTGATCAGCCAAGATATATAAAAACTAACTGTTATTTCTGTGTGTGTTTTATTTCAGATGGCTTTCTAAATGTTCATCATGTTCTCTTGGAGACTGTAGGAGGTCTACTGTGGATGCAGCTAATGCTTTACTGAAGAAAGCTATGGCACAACACCAAACAAATCCTACTCTGTATTCAGTACATTATGTGTTTCCTGCAACCAGAAATTCATCATCTCTTGGCCTGTGTAAGAATTTACTAAAATGATTAGCTGCTTTCAGGGCTAATTGTTTGTCTGGATGAAGATTGAGCTCTGGCTGGTACTTATGGCATGGAACACAAATGGACTGTTTTGACATACTTTTAAAAAATCACTAAAAACTAAACCAACTATAATATCGGTTCTGTTTCCTTGACTTGGAAGAGCCTTATTGGGATTACTGAGCTTCGGCTTGGAAAAACAAAACAAAACAAAACAAAAAAAAAACAACAAAATAAAAACTTTTTCTACTTGGCCATCTTGATTTCCAAAGATGTCTTTGTGCTTTCATATCTCCCTGTCCAAACTCTTCTTAGTGTTAGTAGCAGACCCAGAACTTTGTGGCCTTGCACCCGGTACAGCAGCGTGAACACGTCTTCCCAACACTTCAGCACTCCTGAACAACTGTGTGCTTATTTTGCTTTTCCATATTCCAAACGATGCCTCAGTCTTTTTCTAGCATCTGCAGGATTTTAAAAAAGAACTAGTTATTGGATTTATTGAACCAAAAACTCTCTCATTAAAGCACATTTTCTCTGATTATTTTTACACAATCCTTAGCAACACTGAAAAGAGAAGTTGTTTTTGATCGTGTTCGCGATCTTTGCCACATGTAGAAGACTGAGAGTTGTCCAAAATGGCTGCACAGTGGAGACAAAGGACAAACGCTCTGGTTGTGACTCTCGGAGTGCTGCACTGCTGGGGATTGGGATCCTGTTATGATCAGAGGACTAGCATTCTCACAGAAGTCAAATCTCTTGAAAAGCACTCAGTGACCCATGAAAGAGTGAAGAGAGGATGGGTGTGGAACCAGTTCTTTGTGGTAGAAGAGTACACAGGAACAGAGCCACTTTATGTTGGAAAGGTATGTTCATTGTACATGGATATTTTTTTAAATTATTATTATTATTATTATTATTATAGGGATGTATTTTATTTGCATTGCTTTATGTTTATATTTCTTAAAGTCTGTCTACATGTCTGTCACTGCATCTTGATAAAGTGTTTTTCATGTAGTTTTGGCCTGGATAAAAAAAAAAAAAATCTTCCAATCATTATGTCTTTAAATTTTACAATGAATATTTACAAGGTAGGACTTTCTACCTTGATTTGCCTAGACAAGTAGTTAGTGGTTAGATGAAGGCATCAAAATAAATGCTGTTAAATTCGTTGTTTAGTCCTCCAGCATATTGAAGCATCTTGTTTAGTGCAGCATATTGAAACATTTTAGTGATATGAGGCAGGGATGCTCATCCTCATGTTCAAAATCAGGTCTGGTGGCTCATTCATCCCCAGAAGGACAGACAAACAGACACTGTAGCTGTACAATTAACTACTCTGAGCAAGGTCATGACTGATAATAGAGCTTGTTTTCTTCATTGGTGAATTTTACTGGATGATAAACTAAAAAGATTGTATACTAAACTGAACTGGCTTGATGTATAGCATACAGTCATTGCCTAGATAAGCAAAAAAAGAGAGAGAGATTTGTAATGATTTGTACAATTACTCAAGTATTTCCACCACTGGTCAGTATACAGTATATTTTCAGAGAAATTAGAACAGATACACTTAGAACTATGTTTATGATTTCCTTTTAATTTTAGTCTAATCCATTGGGATCCAGTGTGTGTGTGTGCGCGCGTGTGTGTGTGCGCGCGTGTGTGTGGCAATGCAAAGGAAGACACATCCATTTCAGAATGATTCATTATTCTGGAGTATGTGTGCACCGGACAAGATAGGAGCTGATGTCTAAATGGGAAATCAGGCACGGGGGAAGAGGTGGGGGTTGGATGTCTGGAGAGAGATGATTTTATTAATAAAATTACCCAGAATTATTGCACACCATGAAGCCGTAGAACAAGCCAAGGCAATTAATAGTGGCTGCTGGTGTTGCTAGACCCATTTATCGCTGAAGGTATCAAATACTTTAATTAGGGCAATATAGGATTAAATACGACCAGCATGCTTTTATCACCAGTAACCATTTAAAATGAGGATTTTTTTTTCTTCACCTCCGCCTTTCACTGTGTCTCGATCAGCTCTAACTCAGCACGGATGCCAAGAATATAGGACTATTATTCTACTAATGAAACATGTTTTTTTTTCACTTCTTAAATGGCCTCTGTCTTTGCTATAAACTGGCAGTTTTGCTACATACATTTGGATAATGAATTTCCCTGCTCTGAATTTCTATGAATTGAACTCACAGTTTTTTCTTCTTCTTCTTCTTCTTCTTCTTCTTCTTCTTCTTCTTCTTCTTCTTCTTCTTCTTCTTCGTATCCAGAAAGTGCTGTGTATGTCATTTGATAAAGTAACATTATGACCTATTTATTTATTTATTTATTTATTTATTTATTTGACCTAAAAAAATGTAATAATATAATAATATAAAATGTTATTAAATCATATATATATATATATATATATATATATATATATATATATATATATATATATATATATATAAATCTCATATATATATAATTATATATAAATAATTCTCATATATATATTATTATATCTTCATATCATATATAGTATATATAGGCCATTTTGGACAGGAATGAATGTGACAATACTGGAAATTTTGCCAGCTCGACAGCAAAGAATGAACAGTTAAAGTACGCACATCTTTCCAACCAAACTGAGCGAGCACAACATTGCTGCACTTAGTATCCACTATTTACCCATGACTGTGTACCTATTCACTACACGGACACTATATAAAAAAGATGACACTATCATTCGCTACCTAATCTCAGCCAACAGTCAGACATGGCCAGGTGTTATGAAGAAAATTCATCTGGCCAGGAAATCACAGATTTCAAGAAATCGCATAGCAACAGCCTGCGCTCTATATAAACAACGTAGAAGTGGAGAAAGTGGCTGGAATCTATTTACTGGGAATGTATGTGACTGAAGACATCTGCTAGTCTTCAAATAAAGCCCACATCATGAAGAAGGGTCAAAAACACCTGAAAAAGGAATCTGAATCTAACGCAGCATCTCAGTGGACAACTTCTACCATAGCATTATATATAGTTTACAAGCTGCATTGTTGCTGGCTGGAGAGAACTGGTCTGAAAGGGTGGTGAAGATAGTCCAGCATATCACTGGGGGGAAACTCCTGGACCTAGAAAATCTACTCTAGCTGCTACATAAAGAAAGCCTTCAGCATCATCAGGGACTCATCATATCCCGAACAATTACACTGAATTGAATTGAATTGAATTGACATTCCTTGTTTGCCACCTTGCTATTTGGGAGAATTCTACAGATTCATCCATACATGAACATCAAGACTAAGGAACATCCTCTTCATCAGAGCTGGTCTGTTTGGTCTATTTATTCTACTTGAAGCACCGAGCCCTTTCCTCCGCACACCCTGCCTATGAAACCCAAGCCGCATCGTCACTGTTGGTACCATCCGGCACAATGGTTCTAGCACTAAACCATCAACATCCTACATGTTCCATAACATGTAAATAAAGTATTGTAGACATCAATATTTATAACGATTGCACTAGATGATCCTCTCACTTTTGAATTACATTATCTTCACATTGACTGTTTTGCTCCAGGAACAGTATTTACACACATATACATTTTGTTGCTTCTTTTGTATTATATTCTGTATCATTTCACAATATCTGGGGCATCATTTTGTAACTGTTCCTTAGCTGGATTGCTGCTCAACAAAATATCTTTTTTATGTAAGGGCACTTATGCACTGTAGTACCCTTTAAATAGAAGTGAGAAATGTATGTAAATGTGTGTGTGTGTGTGTGTGTGTGTGTGTGTGTGTGTGTGTGTGTGTGTGTGTGTGTGTGTGTGTGTGTGTGTGTGTGTGTATGTTTGGCACAAACACAGTTAAACCAAGTGAACTCATAGTTGGTGCCTGCAGCACTGCAACTTTACACACTTTTTTCTGGAATTGAAAAACACGAAATTTAGCAAAACCTTCATCTAGTTAAGCGTGAGAAGTTTAAAAAAAAATCAATGACTGTAATATTAACATTTGCATGCTTATTAAAGCTCATGTTGCCATCAAATTGAATTTTAGCTAATCTCAGATTTGTGTTTTGTTTTCAGAGCACGCAGAGTGAGCTGACTAGAAATAAATATCACTGTGAGGTCATGCAGCTGCTCTTTTCCCTACAGTGCGTGTATGCTTACTGCTCATTCCTGAAGTCATACCCTACATTCTAAAGAAAATTAATCCATCAACTAATTTACAGTATATTATTATATTCATTCGCAGGTAAATTTTTAATGGAGTAAAAAATACAACATTTTATGACAGTGGCACCTACCACTGGCTTGTGTTATAAGCTCAAGTTTATTATGTCATTATGTATATAAACTGTATACTGTATATCAGTTGACGAATCGATTGTAATGCATTTTTGCTCTCTCTAGACTTCAGAAGGAATGTAATTATGCAATGATATGCCAATTAATCAAGGAAGTCTTTCATTATGTTGGTTTTTACATATCTTCTGTGAGTGTGTACAATACATTGAGTGTGATCCTTACTGAAATTGAGCTTTACATGCAAAGTTTTCAGAGGTAACCTATAGCTAATGGCACGCCAGTCATTGTTGCGGTCGTACAACACGAGGCGTCACACTATGCGTGCGGCAACTGCTGAGTGCGGCAAAACATAATGCTGATTTATGCTCTATTATTAAGATATGATGTAAGCACCCACAACACAGGTGTTTCAAAATAAGACTGCCTTTGTTTCCATAATGACTTCTTACAGACTGTACAGTATATCTGTGCTTGGACTTTTGGGCACTAACACACCACAGTGCATTGTGCAGTTTCAGAGGTACAGTATACACAGTACTATGCACCATGTTTGATATATAAAATAGGAAAACTTACTCACTAATCATTCACATAGGAAGAAGTTTTCAGTACCTGGATTTAGTTTTTTGATCGTGCTTGCAAATATTTTTTTTTCAGGTAATTTGATGCCATGTTTGTCATTTTGTCTGTTCAAAACAAATTGCACTCCTGCGATCCTAATCAACCAATGTCTAATCAAATAACGCTTTGTGCCCATGTAATCATACACCTGTGTTTCGCTATTCAACTTAGACTACCCATAGCTCACTGTTTCCCAAAATGGTCCACAGGTGTTCAGTATTCTTGATTGCTGCGTCTGAAATAAAGCAAGAATGAGCACTCCCCTTAGAATGTCTTAGTAACTGCTGTGATGAAAAAATACCGTACTGTCTATTCTTTTGTATCATACATATAACTGCTTTTTTACACCAGTTGGAAATCTTTTTTATTCTCCTACATATGAGAAGGTCGGGAGACTACGTCACCGAAATGATGTTTCCCTGCAGTCTTTTCTCAAAATAGATAGATAGATAGATAGATAGATAGATAGATAGATAGATAGATAGATAGATAGATAGATAGATAAATAGATAGATAGATAGATAGATAGATAGATAGATAGATAGATAGATAGATAGATAGATAAAAAAATCAAGCAGCGTGAGGTCAGTCATTAAACCTGTATCTTGTTGCAAACTGCCACCTGGACCTCATGATGTTCAAGGTTTTTAAATTCTTTCAGGAAGAAGATACAGCTCATAGTTCAAATTTGATCAGGCATGGGTTACGCGCAAAAGAGCGCAACTTTTAAAATAGAGTAAAATAAAAATGAAATAAATTCCATGCTTCTTTCCTGTAGCACATCCATTACTTCAGTTGTAAGTGAAAAAGGCAAAGGAGAGAGGAGGCAGAAGAGTGTGTTGAGCAGGTGGATGATCATGGAAGTTAAAAAGAATGATCGGAAATGATTCTTAATTCGCTTTAGCTTGAAGTTTTAGTAATAAAACGTCCGTCATCATGTGGCTACTGAGACTGATTACAAAACCAACACTACACAGGCTGCTCAAATAGGTTGTAATTAGATTTGTTATTTCCCCCCTTATGCACCATTCATATTACTGACCCGTTTTCT
The DNA here is from genome assembly GCF_022655615.1 of Tachysurus fulvidraco. Taxonomy (NCBI): domain Eukaryota; kingdom Metazoa; phylum Chordata; class Actinopteri; order Siluriformes; family Bagridae; genus Tachysurus; species Tachysurus fulvidraco. The sequence continues at coordinate 20,512,695 of NC_062522.1, forward strand.
GTTTTGTATGGTATAGGACAGGACTGGAGGAAATGAAAGCTTTTATGGGAATTAATATAATCACTAATGTACACTGTGCTCCTGTGCTGACAGATGAACACTGATGGGGGATTATGAGGTCTATATATAGCCAGACTGATGTTACTGACCTGAGCAACAGTGCTTACTGTACAAGTACCAACAGTACAACTGACCACAGTCCAGCGCTACAGAACCGAAAAATCTGTTCATTCTTGCACTGTGAAACATGATATGATTGAAACATACAGTAGGGTATGTTCAAGTTGAGCTTACTCATGATTTTAGAGCAGAAGATGAAGCTTTGTTTAACCAAAGTGAAATGTCTTACAGTTTGGGGTGCAACAGGAAAATTTCCCAAATCAACTTAGCTTAGCTTAACAAAACAGACACACCCCAAAATACAAACAAAGTAACATGAAACAGTAAAATAGACAATCGCAATATAGTGTTTGTGTAATCCTGGTCCTGGTGTTCTCTTTGTCCTGAACATCTTCTTGTTTTAATGACTCCCAGGACTAGATTAGACTAATGAGCTAATTAACAGTCATTCCTGAGTTAAAGTGGATGTATTTATGCAAGAAAATATTTACAAATATTACAAAACAAAGAGTGTCCCCTGGTGGTCTGGCATTAGGACCTGTATTCCCAACAACACCTCCAGGTTCAAACTCTGGGTAGGAAACCAACCCAGCCACTGAGGGATTAACTCTCAGTCCCGTACCAATGCCAAAATGGGAGGGTTATGTCAGGAAGAGCATCCATTGTAAAACCTGTGCCAAATCAAATATGTGGACTAGGTCATTTGCTGTAGTTACCCTGAACAAGGAGCTGTTGAAAAAACAAGAATACCAACAACAGGACATGGGATAAACCTAGATAAGGGTTGACAAACTGTGACTTAATGGGTTTAACCTCAGACTATTACAACATCCATCCATTCTTTATACTGCTCTATACTGCAATACCCAGAGAGTCTGGAGCCTATTCCACAAGGCAGGGTAAACCCTGGACAGGAGTCTAGTTTATTGACGGGTGGAATTGCATACACAATAAGGACAATTTAGAGATGCCAATTAGCCTACAATGTAGAGATGGCAATTATCAGCTTTTGGACTGGGGAAGGTAACCTGAGTACCCGGAGGAAACCCCTGAGGCACAGGGATAACATGTAAATTCTATAGACATGCATAGCAAAGGTTGGAAATGAACCTTCTAACCCTGCAGGTGTGAGGCAAACATGCTTAATCACCAAGCCACTGTGTCCTCCTTTCTCAAAACATACCATAAAATTTAGATTCATATAGTAATAGTTTGATGATAGTAGCGATATGAAGTGATTTTATTAACCACTGATTAATATGCGACCACATTTGTTCAGAAGCTGGAGTGGATATTTGAACAATATTAATTCTTTTTTTACAAACCAGTTGGTGGCATATTGTGACTAATAAATAATTAATAATCAGTAACAATTGATTTATGATTGAGGCATCAATTTATTTCAGTTGCTGCTTTTCAAATCAGTTCCTTTAGGATCAGTTCCTCTAGGATCAGTTCCTCTAGGATCAGTTCCTCTAGGAATATCAAACTCGCAAGCTTGCAATTTTTCAAAATCACCACAGATTTTCCACATATTTGGCCCAAATATGCAAATTAGGCCAAAACCCTCTTCAGCGTGTGATTTCATGTGTATTCAGCATGAGTATAACTTTCTCATGAATAATTATACTGTATATGTGTCTTCACTTGTAGTAGCTGAACTCTTGAGTAGTGTTTAGGGTAAAATTGACCCTTTGAGATGTTTCATAAATGTTTTTTTGCATTTGTTGTAAATCATCCACATTTGCATTTTTGAGAGCTGTATTTTATAGCCAGTAACTACAATAATCTTTTCTTTCTTGTGCTTCTATTATTCAAATGTATTTAATAAATCAGTTCAACATACTAAACATATTTTTTCTTCTGATTTTTTCCCCCCTAGATTTATGGCACCAAGTCCTTTTGCATATTTAATCATAATTATTTTATAATTTGTTAAACAAATTCTAACTTTAGCACAAAACTGAACAATACTTTCATTATTAAAGGTCATCTAGCAATTGCAAGCATTAATCACAAATGTTATTTACTGTATATTGCTTGGGTTGAGATAAGACAATGTGTAGAATGGACTTTTAAGAACAATCTCCACATATTGTATCACAAATTTTGAAAAAATCATACATTTTTTGCCCGCAACCATCACAAAAAAAAAAACTCTGAAGTCCTAAAGGGGCTGTTCAAATCAATGCATCAATTCATATCATCAGATCGTTTTTATCCCTAGTGGATGCAGTCTTGCCTTTAGTGTCTGTATTACACTGTCAGGCACTTAAAGCTTCTCATTGTCTCAGCATAATCTCAATGCTGACAGTTTTCAGCTGTTCCTGTGGTGAGAGATTTGTTGCACTCTGACACATGCTACAGTGGGACCATCAGAACAAGAAAAGCTTACTGTTAAACTTCAGAAGTGAAAATCTGAAGAGAGGGGAAAGCATCAAATTGTGTCACAGTGATAATAGCATGCAGCTGTGTTAAGAGGAAGGCTTCCTTAATTTCATCTAACACTTCTAGGGAGGATCTAAACACATTTAGAGCATCTGATCTCATTACCGTACAAACACTTGTTGTTGATTACAGTTCTAACATCGATGGAGTGGTTCATTTGGACCAGATAAAGAAATTTGTAGGAAAAAAAAAAAAATTCTCAAAGCTGAAGCTCATTTCTGAGATATGGGATTGCTAGACTGATTCAAATTCATACATAAACATAGAACATAAACATAAAACAAAAAAGTTAACATAAAGATTAATGTAATAGAAAAGATTCAAAATTAATATCAGACATATATTTATTTAAATGTGTTTGTATTTATGAAAAAGGAAGAAACCTTGAGAGAAACCATACTCAAAAGAGACACTGGAGGGTGTGATTATAAATTTACAGACCATCTACTTTATTAGGAACACCTTACACCTGCACATTCATGCAGTTACGTATCTAATCAACAGTTGATGTGGTAGCAGCACAATGCATACAATCACACATACAGTTCACATCGAACACCAGAATGAAGAAAAAACATGATCTCTGTGATTTTAACCGTGGCATGGTTGCTGGTACCAGATGGGCTGGTTTGAGTATTTCAGAAACTATTGATATCCTGGGAATTTCATACACAACAGGATGTAAACTCATCATCATTACACAAATCTGTCATCTAATCACACTATAAACGGTATTTACTAGTTAATCAAACCAAACATCTGCTGTTTTTTTGTGTGTATATTAATATGCTGGTTTTACTGTATGAATTATATCATTTCCATGTTCAGTATCTTCTCATAAATTGAAGGAAGCATTTGGTGTTTATTGTATGTTGTTTGTAAGAGATTACTTTCTCATTTCATTTTAATCTTTCAATTTTTGCATATATGTTTTCCCATCTGTGTATTTGTTATGCAAGATAAATGAACAAGATATGTTCACTTTTTCATACATGATGTCTTTTCTTAAGTTTGAAATAGGCTTCATGTGTTCATTCATCCAGCTTTATTTAAAGCTTTATACTGATCAGAGTAGAGGTCTTGAGCCAATGCAGGTAACAGTGGGCAGGATACAGGAACAGACAGGGAAATACTGTAGAAAGCCAGTCCATTGGAGTGGAACCTTGTACACACATTCGTTCACAGACCCAAGCGCAACTTAGAAATACTGTATGGCGGCATGATATAAATGAGCTCAATCCTTAAAACAGAATGTATCCCACTCTCCTAAAGATTGGTGCTAGTAAATTTAACCTTTATTAATATGTGGCTCTTTAAAGGATGTGAAATTCCACAGCGTTGTATTGTTTATTAACTTTTGTTTGAACACTTTTTATCTGAAGAAAAAAAATTTTCTTTTTTAGGGATAATATATTCAAAGAAAAAAAAAATATATTTTCCACACAAATGTTTATATCTTCAAAGTAAACAGTGATATCATACAAATTTCTGCTCTCTGAGATGCCAGTTAAAGAAGAACCAAAAATTTTCTTCAGCCATTAGAATTTACTTATCCCAGCAGAGGTAATGTCCTCCCACACTGAAAGCCAACGGTGTCCTGGCAAATTTTATATTAGACCTTCAACGGAAAAACAATTTATGTGTTTATACACATATTTAATAACCGATAAGTTAAGTGTACTGTTAAAATGGATAAATAATTCCACCACAGTGTTCACATCGGATATATATATAATGTTATATCCATATTACTTCAGAAGTGTGCCGACCAAAAAAAAAACAGCCACATCACCTCATTCTGGACTCTCACATCCATGCAGTTAATTATTCTATGTTGTGCTTAACTATCAATAGTTAGAATCAGAAAATAGTAACAAAAATATATAAATGTGCTCAGCAACCTGGATCATAATGTATGAATATAGTGGATAAAGTATCGCAGAGATGAAAATGAATATATGTAAGCAGACTGTGAGGTTTGAACACTAACAACTAGTAAAAACAGGGTAAAATAGACTAGCCTTCTGCATGACCTTTCATTTTAAAGCTCCACACAGAGATAAGACTTTTGTCCTTCTAGTTAGCATAGATGAATGCTTGCGCAAATGGCAGCCTAAGGCAGGGAGAAGACGAAAGAGAGCTGATTTAGAGTTTGTTTGACATCCTGACATCCTAACTTGCAGTCCTCCTAAAAGCTAATTGCAAGTTAAGTATATTTTCAGCTCTGTGTGTAAAGCAGGGTTCAGGCTGATGCTGATAGGATCAAGAAAGGAAAGAAATATGTCTGGTTCTGTATCTGGAAATACATTCAAGTTTAATCAAAACCTTTTTTTATTGCATCTTGTACTTTCTGACTTCAACATCCTAGGGATGTGACCTCTACACCAGTGTAGTCTGTAATATATAAAGTGTATATATATATATATAAACTCGACTCAGATACTGATGAAACACCTTTCGCCCTGAAATGATCACAGATACAGTACACAGTTGCAGAAACAGAAGACTGTTTGAAACATCTGCTATTCAAAATTCATCTTCAAGATCAATCTGTTTGCGTTTGCGAGAAAATCCTTTTGTTTTATATATTGTCTTGTTTTATTTGTTTACTTTTCTACATTCCTAGGCTATAAACAGCTATAATTTGTTGGATTAATATATAGTGTAAGTTGGCAAAATGTGATGTACAGCGAAGCAATGAAGCAGTTTAAGATAATGTTCCAGAAACTGTCCAAATGATTCAGTGTATCCGGGATCATCAAATGGTGCAAGTTTTGCATATGATCCTATCAAAATCTTCTCCAGCTACATAACGATGATAATCTCTCAAGTATGTAAAATGTGTCAACCAGCAAAGATTTTTTTCCAAAGTTAGATTGTTTGAAAGGAGTTCCTCATTAATGTTAGTCAAGACATACTTTACAGTAGATGTACTTTTAGCAAATTACATTTGGCTCTGTATTTTTTTTTTCTTTACCTTTTTTGTGGCTGGATATCGAAAGACAGCAGTGTGTATAATATACACAGGTCTAATAATCCGCTCATCCTCCCATTTATTAGTCTTGGCCAGTTGCCACCCACCAGCCAGCTCCCTCCTATCATGCGACAGCTACCGACGAAGGACAGAAAAGGCTATAACACGTGGCTCCTCCGAGACACATGAATCCGCCCACCACGTCCTTTAGAACTTCAGCTCATGCTGGGCAACGAGGAGGTGTAACACACGCTAAGGAAAGCGCTATCCGCCCCCTTACAGATACCCATGATCAACTAGTGTCACTGTGATAGTGTACCTCTCCTCCCACTCTGAGAGCAAGGCCAGTATTGCTCTCTTGGACGGTATCACTTGGATTCAAACACTATCTCTTTCGGATGATAGCGCTATTGATGACAGATATTCGTTTTTGTTGCACCCATTAGGAGCACAATTTTAAATAAATGTAATAGCAATAGAATGCAATGAAATGTTGCCACATGCTATAAGCATTTTGTGACTGAAACTAGCAATTTACTTCAATTCCAACCAATAGTTGTGTAGGTAACTAAAAATGGGCATCTATTTCTAAAATAATGGTGCTTGGCTTTGATGTGAAAGCACAATACCGACATGATGACTTGATATATTAAACATACACAGTACATTGCGAACATAATGACATGCCTACTGCCTACGCCTACACCTAGTCTACTGCCTAACACTGCATAATGCACATGCTTTATGCCATAGGACGTGTTTTGAAGTGAGAAAAATGGTCACTCATAGACCAATTCCTTTTTAACATCATTCATTTCGTGTTTGAAAAAATGATGATAAAAATATATGATGATGAAGAATGGTTCAACAGCACTGCCACTGTTTCTCTTATTCCCACTAACTAATGATAAAAACACAAGTCCCATTTGTTTTCTCTATTGTAGTATGCGCCACCATTTCTGTACAATGCATTAGTCTAATTGAAGTGATGTGCCACATCCTCCATCACAGCAGTCCAACAAATCACTAGAGATTTTTTGTGATCACATTTTATAGATTTAGAGAATTAGTTGCAGCCCTAAATGGCAGTATTATTTTCAGGCATTTTACATAGCATTGTTAATAATATGTATGATGCAACCCAGAGAACAATTAAGAATAAGGAGTATGAACAAAGGAGAATGTCTGCCAATGTGTTGTGATGTTTATTTTTGGAGACGGGCGTGTTTGTAGCAGTCTGGACCAAACCGGATTTGTTCCAAGAGAATTTGGCCCCAGATCAAATCTAATTGATGACCCTTGCAGTATATCAACCAATTGTTGGTTAAATACATTACCAAGGGCAATGAGTGGGCTCTGTAGCACAATTCCTCTCAAAATTCCTTTCATGTTGCAGTTAAAACGCGACATATCTTCAAACAGTGTGAAAAGTTAGCTGAAAAATCGATTTAGTGTCGACAGATTCTCGTTACAGCCTGAGCAAACTTATATTTCAAACATATGAAAAGCAGCGAGAATAATACTAGATTCTGATTTAAAGCTTGTATTATTATTATTATTTTTATTATTATGGACCCTGGGGAGAAAAGAACTCCACACATAATGCTCCGAGTTGCTGTTAGTCACCCTGACAAGCCTGCAATAGTAATTTACAGTCAGGTTGGCAGGTGTTTTCAGACACATACGTCATATGCCAACACGGATACGTCAAACGTCATCATGCTGCGGTTCTAGGAAAAAAGGAATTCAGCTTCACACAGATCTGAAGACTGTTTGCTACCTGGTTAATGTTTGCTACTTGAGCTTAAAGAGACAACACACGATAACAACATTTACAGATCAGACCAGAATACACACAAAATAAAAACACACTAGTAGCAGCATTTTGCATGCAGAGGGGTTGTGTACAGTAGTCAAAATACATATTTGTACACAGGAACGCAGAATTTATATCATATTGCCCAAATAACATCAGCGGGAGTTAAATGAAATTTCCCTTTGTGTGGTGTTGGAGCTGGATCACATGAAAAATAGAATATCTGTTTTTCTCTGTTCACAATAAAACACAATACAAATGTACAATGTGAAAGCACTTTGAAAGATTTATAAAAAAAAAAATAAATTCGATGCTTCTTTCAAGCCATTTGATCGTCTAATCTTAACCTATTTGCCCTGAGAGCTTTGTGCTGTGTTCTCTTTCAACAGCATGAGTACAAATACACCATTATATCAAATTCCAGGCAATGCGATTGGCAATGCTTGACCAGGAGAAGAGCGGGAGATAAGAGAAGAGTACACCCAGCAAACAGAGCGAGATAACCGGATAATGTTAGTTTGCTAGCCAAATCCTGCGAATGTAACAGTCACACTGAAGTACACAGTACGGCTTTTTTATTCGTATCACTTTCTGTAATATTGAGTAGATGACAAACAACAGCGGATAATTACATCTTGTCAGTCTCAAATACTGTGTTCCAAATGGTACACTATCCTACTCAATAATAATTAGTATGTCAGTATACCAGTGGTGTCATTACTAGTTAGATGTACGGTATTATTTTGTGAGAAAGTGCAGTTTGAGATGTAGCCTTGAACAGTCACTTGCAGCCATTAGATCATACTGTGCAGTGTAAAAAGACACAGCACATCTCATGCTACAGAGTAGCTCACAAAAGCATATTTCTGTTACTAAGGGTTTTTATGCTTAAATGTCCAGCAGCTTTAATGCAATACCTAAATTAGCAAATAATTGCTTTATTAACAAGATTCCTCCAGTCCTTAATAGCTCCCCAATTTATTCAATGTTTTATTCCTTATTCGATGTTTTATTAACTTTAGAATATGGTGTAAAAGGAGCTAGTAAATAAGATTTATCAATAAGCCCATGCGATATTCTAACTAGCCATATTTAAGTCTTTTGTTAGGACATGTTCCAGATTAATTCATTTTGACCTCTCCTAATTTTCACTGTAACATATCTATTAAGTCTAAGCGGTTATGGAATTTGGCTGGTCAACAGCTTTGTTTCTCAGTGATTACAAGCACAAAACAGCACTAGATATAATGATCCTGCTGTTTGATTTACGTAGATTGAGTCTGGGTTTCTTATTTAGTTCTATTGAACATCAGGTTCATATTACATTATTCATGTCTGCTTGGGCAGATTCAACAACAGACCTACATTTAAATCCTTGATGCCGGCCTGTCATGTGTCTCCCATATCACTATGCTAAACAGAGCTTGTTGAATTATATTTACATTTACAGCATTTGGCAGACATTCTTATCCAGAGCAACGTACAAAAGTGCTTTTAAGTCTCTATCATTAAATATTAACTCTAGTTCAATAGGTTGCAGACTTAAGATACCATGAGCCTAAAACTCTGTTCAATTTTTTATTTTTATTTTTATTTTTGGGGGGCACGGTGGCTTAGTGGTTAGCACGTTCGCCTCACACCTCCAGGGTTGGGGGTTCGATTCCCACCTCCGCCTTGTTTGTGTGGAGTTTGTATGTTCTCCCCGTGCCTCGGGGGTTTCCTCCGGGTACTCCGGTTTTCTCCCCCGGTCCAAAGACATGCATGGTAGGTTGATTGGCATCTCTGGAGAATTGTCCGTAGTGTGTGATTGCCTGAGTGAATGAGAGTGTGTGTGCCCTGCGATGGGTTGGCACTCCGTCCAAGGTGTATCCTGCCTTTATGCCCGATGACGCCTGAGATCCCCGTGACCCGAGGTAGTTCGGATAAGCGGTAGAATATGTATGAATTAATTTTCATTTTTTTAGTTTAAATTTAAATTTGTATTTTTTTAAAAAAAAATTTAAAATACACACATACAACAAACAGGGGAAAAGGTGCTAGTTCAAGTATTTCATGAAGAAGTGGATCTTCAACCTTCGTTTATAAGATGTCGTTATGCCAATGTCTCAGCTGTCGGGACCCCTAGGAGAAGTTTATTTCACCACCTTAGTGCCAGAACAGAAAAGAGTCTTGTTGTATACTTACCTCTTACCCTGAGAGACGGTGGGACCAGTCGAGCAATGCTGGTTGCTCTGAGGGTGCGAAGTGCAGTGCGAGGAGTGATGAGGAATTCATTTCATTCCAATCTGTACATGGGTTCCACCTGATGGAAATTAGTAACACGAACAAAATATGTTAGTATACATCCAGCATGGTTTGTGTATTTTCAGTGAGTGAAATTAAACACTGTGTTCACACATGAACCCACAACGCTGGTGTTTAACAACAGCCAGCTTACCAAAGCGCTATTCTGTCATGCATGTTTTAAGTGACTGCATTTTATACTACAGTATTTTCCGCACCATAAAGCGCACCGGATTATAAGGGGCAGTCTCAATTACGGGGTCTATATCTGTACTTAACCCATACATAAGGCGCACCGTATTATAAGGCGCCGTATTTTCTTGCTTCCTCCACTTCCGAACCATAGATACATTGATGTTGAATACTTTCAGCTGCTCTATTCCCATTTACATCCGCTGACTCAAGACGCGAACTGTTTAGAACGAATCAGTCCGATTTGGTGAACCGGTTCATCCAGTTCACTAAAAAGAACTGGTTCAAAAGAACGATTCGTTCACGAACTGGCCATCACTAATTACATCTATGGTCCGACAATGGTCGGACGGGAAATGGTCCGACAGTCAATCAAGCGGAGCGCTTACCAAAGTCATACAACAACATTTTTACAGATTATTGGAACTCGGTGCACACATATGGCGCACCGGATTATTACGCGCACGGCCGATTTTTGAGAAAATTTAAGGCTTTTAGGTGCGCCTTATAGTGCGGAAAATACTGTATATTTATTGTTCCCATCAGCGGCAACATTCTCCTGAGACTTCACAATGTAATTGCTTTACATATTACTACATAATTAATACTACATAAACTGATCATGCTCACTCTGCATCATTCAATTTAGTTTTTAGAAACATCTTTAGTAAAAGTTCTAAGACGTAATATTTTTACATAAACAACATATATTGTTCTTTTTTTTTTATCTGACTGGACGACTATTCCCAGTGTAACACATATAAAACGTAGAAAATGTAGAAACATTATTATGTACGATTATTATACATTCATTGCATAACTTCAAAAATGTAGCAGCTTGACACCTTAACAGGTGAAGAAATTCAGAGCATGTTGCAGCAGTAGTATTTGGTTCATGTTAGCTTTCTGTTCTACTTCAATTACACATGCTTATGAAATGCAAATCTCTGCCTTCTGTAGCTCCAGCATATCTTACTGATTTCTTATACTATAGCAGCTGAGCTGAGGCAAGCTTACTGAATACCCAAAAGCACCTCTGCTACTGCTGTATAACGCTATATCATGATCATTGCTATTATTAATAAAGAACAACGAGATAACAGAATACTGTAAGTGAACTTAGAAAACACACCACAATATAAAAGCCGAAATGATTTTCTTGTTGCAGAAAAAAACAACATATTATCTCTGCCTTTTGTCCTTTCTTTTTTTTTTGAAAGAAATAAATTTCTCAATTTGATTCAATCAATATAAAGGTTTTACGACTGTGCAAAGTTTTCTGCTGATCAGACGAATGTCTTTAAGTGGTTCATATTGAAGGGTTTGTTTCTTTATGCTTCGTATTTTTATATGCCTCCTCTTCAGTAATTGAGATTTTTTTCGTTACTGCTAAAATATTGATGCACGAAAAATCATATTTTCAGTGTTCATTTTGCTTGACTTGGGCAAGATTCCCTATAGTAAGAGTAGAAAGAGTAAGAGAGGGAAACGCAATCTAGAGGGTTTAGCTTGCAGTTTTACGACAAATACTTAATGAAAAAACCCAATGGGGTGATAGAATCCTATATTTAATTAAGGATTTATAAAATATTTAATATGGAAGAGAGAATTAAAGCTCATGTCTATTGAGAAAGAGGAAGCTGCAAAAGAAGGTGAATAATAATGAAGAGAGAGAGAAAGGAAGAGATATGGCTGATGGTGGTATAGAGTGGTAGATCAAGGAAAATAGCTTTCAGTGACACTAGGGGAAAAAAAAGTCCTGGCAGATTTATAAGGACTTTTGAAGTTCGCACTTACATTCACATGTTTAGTCTTACCTTTAGCAGGGGGTCAGAGGAAAGTAAAGGGATAATTCCAGGCTCTTCAGATTAGCCCAAAATTCTAGGATGTAAAAACACCTTCTACCTGATCTACCTTCTAAAAATCTGCTGGCAGAATTTATTGTATACTTTAAAAAAAAAAAAAAACTTGAAATGTAGATAGTTTGTGATAGAGATCAGTGCTTTAATTTGATCTGTGTAATATTATGTCCTTGGGAAATCGGAGAAATTACTTTGAGTAAAGGTTATTTTTCTTCATACATTGTCATGATAGGAGATTTGTAAGCTCCTCTTCCCTTATACCAATTTCCCTTTTGACTGGCAGATCCACTCAGACTCCGATGAAGGTGATGGGTCCATCAAGTACACCATATCTGGAGAAGGCGCAGGGACTATCTTTATCATTGATGAGGTCACAGGGGACATTCACGCCACCGAGAGGTTGGATCGTGAGGAAAAAGCCTTCTACACGTTACGAGCGCAGGCTCGAGACCGCCAGAGTGACGCCCCGCTCGAACCAGAGTCCGAGTTTGTCATCAAGGTTCAAGATATCAATGACAGCGAGCCCAAATTCCTGGAGGGACCATACATCGGAAGCGTGGCCGAGCTGTCTCCTATCGGTAAGGGAAAACTCTTTAAGTCTTGCAACTAATTTTAAGGCCTGAAGTGGATTCATAGTAAAATATTAAAACTAAAATATGGAACTAAAATAAAAATAGAATTTTTATTAGAATAGAATAGGAATAGAAATCAAATTCTTGAAAAACGACTGATCAAAACTAAGTCAATTCCAAATATATTACTGGTCTAAATCGTTTTAATTTTGTAATGTATTTTTATACATGAAACTGAAATAGATCTAAAGATCCTGTGTCAGTGACCAGAACATGCTGGTTAGTCTGTAAGCATCTGAACTTCTGCTTCACTGATTCCTCCCTGCTGTTTCGACAAGTGGGGAATGTGCTCAATTGTGCTGAGTAAACTTTTATTGCAGATCGCATCTTGTGTCTGTCTGTACAGACATATTTATTCATGGGATTCTGCTTTCAATTTCCTGCTGAATGCTGTTTGTTTATTAGAATAAAATAGGGGCAGGTTACAGTCCTCGCGTTCTCTACAACAGTGAACTTACTGATTGGAATTAATTCCTGCTTCCTCAGCATAGCAGCGGCTGAGCCAGCGGCAGCACTTTCTCGAACGAGAAGGAGAGAGAGGGAGACAAAGTGAGGGAAGGAGAGTAGTTAATGTTTGTGGCATCTTCACTTCTCCTCCCCTTTGTTTCTCCACCTCTCACATTAACCAAGCGCCCTGTTCATGTTTTATACATTAAACTGTGCAGCAAGTCTAATGAGATAACATCACTGCTTTGTTCGCATTTTAATGTTTTGCTCTCTTGCCTAGAAATTGTTAATGTTGTCAGTGGTAGCGTCTCCATGATAAGGTCACGCCTCACTGTCAAAGCAAGGCAGATGGATAGGCCAGTCAGACAGAAAGAAGAATAGGTGACTCACTTTACATTGACACGTCAAGATAAATAGATACCTTTCAGAACGAAACGTTGCGAGGGCTTTGGTTCTCTTTAGTTGCTTAAACACAAAGCAGCAACATAGTAAAACGATTGCTATAATTCCTGAATGAAGTCTACCTTGACATTTGTATACACTAGATACACTAACTGTGTCTATAAAAATTAACAGCATAAAGTTCTTTAAAAGCATCGCCAGTCAAGTTTTGATTTATGTAGTGCTCGTCTAATCTTTATACCATACCAATACAAATCATTACACGGTACATGTGGTGACTTCATTTTTTCGAGGTTGTACTTAAACACATTTACATTCATTTTTGTACATTGTATTTTTTTTTTTATATTCTTTTTGTCATTCGTTTGAAAGCACAGATTCTATTTTCGAAGATCCTCAGCATTACAGTGAAGTAGCAAAGCCAGTGATTTACCTTATTACACAATCCATAACCCAGCTCACACTTACAGTACAGACCAAAAGTTTGGACACACCTTCTCATTCAAAGAGAACATTTAGTTCATAACAAAAAAGTGTGAAACAACTGAAAATATGTCATATTCTAGGTTCTTCAAAGAAGCCACCTTTTGCTTTGATTACTGCTTTACACACTCTTGGCATTCTCTTGATGAGCTTCAAGAGGTAGTCACCTGAAATGGTCTTCCAACAGTCTTGAATGAGTTCCCAGAGATGCTTAGCACTTGTTGGCCCTTTTGCCTTCACTCTGCGGTCCAGCTCACCCCAAACCATCTCGATTGGGTTCAGGTCCGGTGACTGTGGAGGCCGGGTTATCTGGTGCAGCACCCCATCACTCTCCTTCATGGTCAAATAGCCCTTACACAGCCTGGAGGTGTGTTTGGGGTCATTTTTTTCACACTTTTTTGTTATGTATATAATTTCACATGTTTTAATTCATAGTTTTGATGCCTTCAGTGTGAATCTACAATTTTCATAGTCATGAAAATAAAGAAAACTCTTTGAATGAGAAGGTGTGTCCAAACTTTTGGTCTGTACTGTATCAGATAACTGATTCACCTCATCTATTCACAATTCCTGGCAAGATTTACTGTATATCCCCACAGCAAACAGTTCTTTGAAAAGTTTTGATCCTGCTTTTACCAGTGATGATCCTAAGCATTTGTTCTGCTATCTGATATTTTTGTACACAGTGTGTCTAAGATTGCGTTTGTTTTTCTAAGGTTGTCTGACATTTTGACACGTTAATGTCTGTTTTGCCCTTTAGATTTTTCTTCTCTGAGGTTTTAACTCAGTAACTCAATAACTCTAAATCTGCTGATGCAAGATTGGTGTCCTGACCATATAAGTCTTACTAAATCATTTTCTTTTGGAAATGACAAAATTTAGCATTGTCTTTTTAATCTCAGTGTCATTTGTAATAGTGTTTTGTGTCAAAACCTGCATCTCCCATTGAATAAAAAAAATATATATATTTTGTACTATTACTTTATTATAGTTTCCATAACATTTTTTTGTGGCCAAGCTGATTTCATATAAGATATCTGCTTCATATTTGCATTTTTGAAGGCATCGCTCTAAAGTATGACAAAAAATAAAAAATAAAAAAGCTTCATTTTTTTAAAATCAAATGAAAATGACAGATACATTAATCGACCTACGTGTGAATCTTGAATGACTGACAGTAGTGTAGGTGTTTTGAACTCTGTATTAACTTACCCCACAGAAGCCCATGATTTCTCCACATCATATTAGTAATCAGTTGGCCGGTGATTCGTCCTGATTTTTCTGCCTATAATACTAATGGTGTGACCATAGAGCTGAAAGATCAATTTCCACATGGTGTGGTATGTAAGAGATTTTTTCACTTTCACATCAGTGGAGTGACATATCCTTCCCATTGGATTATCGCAGGTACCCAGGGTGTTCACAAATTGTGTGTGAGCTTCATTGGATCCCCTGCAATGAGAGGGCCTGTGTGTACTTTTTTTTTCTGGACAATTGGCTACTGTGCAGACAGTCCCACCAGCAGGTGTTTAGCCAGACAAGTGTCCTGATTGTGCATGTGGAACTGCTAGGACTAAAAAGCAATCACGATTCTTTTGCAGGCTGTTCTATGACATCAGGCAATGCCATGTGAGACTCCTTGATGAAGCACACTGCCATCTCAATTATGGATGCAGTCATGAAATTGCGTGCAGCCAATATGCAGACTTTACATCTGGGTCTACATCTGGCTGGGATGTTCCTAATGCGTATGTGGATGAACTGACAATGTGTATGTTTGCCACATAACATTTCGCCTGAATGGTCACAAAGTCGAGTGTCACTGGTGTGCACACACCGAGGAATTCATCCAGCCCAACCTCTCAAAGACACCTTTTAACTTTTTACCAGAGGCCAGAAAAATGGAATTTGTCCATGATCAGCATTGAATTTCTTTGTCATGTTGCATTGCACAGTGGTGTATAATGACTCAAATGGATGTAGACACTCAGGGTTTAAAGAATATTTTAGTTTTATAATTGATTCTTTTTTTTTATCTAGCTTTCATGTGGAAATATATTTGTTGAAATATTAGTTTGATACCAAACCAATTTCTGATCTTGGTGATGACCCAAGAGGTTTTTTTTATAAGCATCTAAAATTGGAAGGCATTAATATTAGCCAGGGGGGCATGGTGGCTTAGTGGTTAGCATGTTCGCCTCACACCTCCAGGGTTGGGGGTTCGATTCCCGCCTTGTGTGTGTGGAGTTTGCATGTTCTCCCCGTGCCTCGGGGCTTTCCTCCGGGTACTCCGGTTTCCTCCCCCGGTCCAAAGACATGCATGATAGGTTGATTGGCATCTCTGGAAAATTGTCCGTAGTGTGTGAGTGTGTGAGTAAATGAGAATGTGTGTGTGCCCTGTGATGGGTTGGCACTCCGTCCAGGGTGTATCCTGCCTCGATGCCCGATGACGCCTGAGATAGGCACAGGCTCCCCGTGACCCGAGGTAGTTCGGATAAGCGGTAGAAGATGAATGAATGAATGAATGAATAATATTAGCCACTCGAATTCTGTGTAAGGTTTTCCGATCAGAGGTAAAAACGTCTAACAGTGTCATGTCTAATTTTATATGTTACTTCTGGTGATAAAATAATGCATTTGTTTATCCTGATCGGAAAAAAAAAATGATTAGTTGATTTCTATTCCACAAGTAAAATGGAATGCTACTGTACTGGTAAAAAGGGTTAATAAAATTTGTGTGAGTTACCCTGTATACTTTTAGGGTTTCTTAAAGGTTGGTAGAGATAGTGCATAGACAAATACATAAGTTCAGTGTGTTTGGTGAATGCTTGGAGAAACCTTACTAGTGATGTCACTTGGTGCCGAAACCCAGGACTCGAGCAGCTGTTGTGGATGCTGCACTGCATTCAACAATCTGTGAAACTAGTGTGTTGATTGCCCCATTATTTTTGTACAAACCATTGTTCCACCTAGGCATATTAGTTACAGGCCCTTCATGCCCACTGCCCATCAAACCAGAATTGCAGTAATCCCCTGTGGCATTGTATGGTAGACTACAAATTATGGGTGACCCAGCCATATTTGAAGGTGTCTAAAGCTTCAACCACCCTTGTGAGTATGTGTGCCGCATCCACACAATGTGTGCGGGCAAGCGGAAAGCTTTCTCAATATGTTCAAAAAACACTAAAAATGAACCGATTATTTCACACAGAATACAACGTGTCAGTGTTTACAGCCGACAGATCGCCTATTTATTGTCGGGTGCACTTGGAATAGGAACAAGACTTTGTAGAACATCTCTAATCTTTATGCAAACTTAGCTGCCACTTAAGACAGCATTTTTGCAGGCCATCATCATGAAAAGTGAGTAGGCAAATTGTGAGCATTATTAAACTTTGGTATCAGGACTGTTGACCAGATTTAAAGTCTGCATGTGTCTGTGGACAAAGCCAGCATTCCTTGCAATATATCAGTATATCTGTTTACATATGAACTTATAATCAGCATGAATCCAATGACCCAACCTGCCTTTAGTCAACAGTCCAGGCTGGTGGAGGTACTGTAAGGGTGTGGGGAATGTTTCCTCCAGACATTAGGACCTTTTTATGTTATACTACTCAAAATACCATTACCAATTCTAATCTCAGGATAGTGGGAAAAAAACTAAAATATAATACATTTAACATCCTATCATTTAAATGCTAGCTTGTAAATAATATTACAGAAAATTAATCTTTGATATTTCTTATATTAATTTTAAGTAAAACTAGGAAACAAACTAGGAGATAATGAGTTTCTTTTGCAACACTGTAAATAAAGAGAATCAACCCTTAATCTGGGATCCTAGGCTGCTCCGTGGCTATATTTTACCCATCATATAATAGCTAGTTCCAGCATACACAAATGCAAGTCATCTTAAACTGAGTTCAGTGTGCATCATTGGCCTCCCCGTTTACAAGATCTGAATTCAATAGAGCACCTTTAAGATGTGATAGAATGAAAGATTTACAGCAGAATAACAGAGGGTCCTACCTTGTGTTATTATGAAGTGCCTAAAGTGTATATTAAAATATATATAACACTATATATCTTAGTGTTCAATGCTGAAACCTTTCAAACAACGACTCTATGTATACGGGGAAAGAAAAGTACCTTAATTTCAGATTTTTACTTCGATGGCCCCACCTAATCAGGCTAATTGTCACATGACAGCCGAAGTTAATTTAATAATGTGGTTTCAGCATCGGCACTTTTGTAATGAACCCTACAGATGTGTAAACTGAGTGATCTGTGGAAATATGAGATTTAATCACAGCTAGTGGCTGAGCATGAGCACCACTGTGTTTTATTACTGCGGCAGTGAATGCTCTGCGATAATAATAAAAGCATAATCACACACAAGCCCACAGCATATTTATTTTCCTTTGCCATGCTCTGTCTTGTTACCACTATCTCTTTCGCTCACTGTATCAAGCCTTTACCAAGCAGCTAACATCGGTTGAATTTGATTGTAGATCATTTAGACTGCTTTAAACATCCTTCTTAGATATTTCAGCATGAGAGTTTGAAGTGTAAAACTGGGAACAGTAAGCAAGGCTGTCACCCCAGGGCCCCGGCATTGAGGGTGTACACTTGGGGGTTGTGCGGCTGGGGCCAGTTAAAATTCAGTTAAAATTCTTTTCAAGATATTATGTTAAATAATGTTGAGAGTAAATATTGAACTCCATATGACAATGGAAAAGAACTATTAAGAAAAAATATTTTTGTTTAAATATTTATTTATTTATTTATTTATTTATTTATTTATTTATTTATTTATTTATTTATTTATGTTTGTTTGTTTGTTTGTTTGTTGTATTTAGTCATGATAAATCACTAATTTTATGAATAGAGCACTTTACCAATTAACAAATAAAACCAGGAAGTTGCTCATTTTGCTTTTGCTTAGGAGAGACTATGTTGAGCAGCAAAAAAGGTGTATATATCTTTAATAGAAAACAGGAGAAAATAGTTATGCCAGTGGCAGAAAGCAGCAACTATAAACAAAACCTTGGCAGATCTGCCAGAACTTGGCAGAGTTTGTAAAAGAAATGATGTTGTTACTGATCATAGAGAGATTTGGCATTGAAACAACATTGCTCACCTGCAGTGTGAAGAATTTTTGTTGTTAATTGTATTAATCTTTTTAAAGTTTAAAATAATAAAGGCTGAAATATTGTTCTAGAAATTATGGGGAACATATCCAGGGTTTTCAGCAGAAAATGTGTTAGTTAAGGCGGTAGGGTTGGGCGGGGCATGGGGGGCTGGGCTTCTTTGTGAGATAGACCACAGACTCTGTACTACATTTAACAATTATTAAAAACAGGCACGTGCAACCTAGCTAGCAGGTGAACTCAAACAACAAAATCACCAGCTAACTTACTTTAAATTTGTAAGAACTATAGACAAATAAGGCTTAAATAAACCCAAAACATAAGTCCACTTACAGTTCTCACAGACACACGTTTTATCAACTGGCTAGTTATCCTCCAGACAGTGACGGACCACGTCTTTCTCTCATTTCAGCCGTGTGGCCGCTCGCGGTGTGAAGCGCGTCCGCGCTATAAGAGATGCACTTGGCGGCTTTTTGTGCAGCAGAATTATTATTTTTTTTGGACGACCTAGTTAAGGTGTTAGGGTTTCCCAGCTTAGGCGGGCCACCTGAACTGCAAAGTGTTGCAGGAAACCGTGATATTTGTCTGGTCTAGGACACTGAAACCTGGTCATAGATTTATTATTGCGAATACTAATTTAATAGTACAAAATAATAATTTAAAAGGACTTTCAAGCACGTAGAGTACCTGCACATTTAAAATGCTTTTTGAGAAGAGTTGTTACTCAATACAAATACAATACAAAATATTTCATTTTCATTTATAAATCAATGTAAGCAATTTTATTCTTTTTTCTGCAATGATTTTTTTTTTTTTTTGTGGAAAACTCTTGAATTGGTGAAATCGTTGCGATGAAAAGTTTGAACATTTTTTAAACAAATCTAAGGAAGACACATACAGTAAGTAATTACTTTCTTATGATAGCTGCACTCACGTTTGATGCACATTAATCAAAATTGGCTCACTGTGTGTTGTGATGTCTTCACATGCCATCTTGGCCCAAATCTCTGAAAAATCTGTTCCAATTAAGAAATATGACAAGCTCTTCCAAATATTGTGTAGTTGTGTGTGTCCACAATCAAATATGTATTTGTATATTTGTATTAGCATGTGTTTGCCAAAGTATGTGTCCATCATTAAACCTGTGAAAGATCTGTGAAGCACATCACAGACCTACACCCACACAGTAATAGAGCATACTTAGTATTTTTTCTCTGTGAAACCTTGCAACCTTGTTAAAGATGTGGTGTTTGAATTACATCTCTGCATGTGAAGACTCACATCTTAAACTTACATAGTTACTAAGCCTGCATAGTAATTTCTTGTAAACTAATTTACAGTCTACTTTTATAATTGCATAATTTGCTATGCTGTCATTTGAGCGTTGAACATTTTTGGTTCTATAGCTTATCTGTATGTGGATACTCAATATATGCTATATTTCCTCAGTCTGGAGGGCTGTACAGCTCTGCAATAAAAATACCACCCTGGATCCCACACTCTACTTGAGATTACTCTGTACCTGTTAATGGAATTACCAAGTAATTATCAGCCAAGGTGCAGATTTTTTTTTCGGGAGGATCGAATTTGTGCATTAAAGTCTACAAGAAGCCAAGGGCTCTGTCTACCCATGTTCTTCTGCTCAGATTCAAACCAACTTGTTTTAACTATAAACAGAGCGATAAGCATTATACTAAGCACACTTTACATTAGAATACTAAATGGAGAAAATAAATTGAATTATATTTTAGACAATCAAATGTCCACACTGCAAAAAAACAAAACAAAAACAAAAAAAAACTTTAAAAAAAAAACAAAAACTAAATGAGGTTGTTACTGTATTCACGCATGAATTCATAAGACTCGTAGTTAAGTCGTAGTTAGGTTTAGCTCTTCATTAGCTCAAGATTATTTATGTAATGAATGTGCCAAGAACTTTTGCTCAATCCTAAACATGCATGGGCCTGAGATATATGACACTCTGTATGTCATGCTAAACGGTAAACACCTAAAAAAAAGTCCAATATCCCACATAAATGTCTTATTTATATGTATACACATAGTTTAATTCATATTTGTGGGAGTAATATATACGTTGTTTGTGGTAGTATACCTCTATGATCTAGTGCAGTATACTTCAGATTTAAGTCTGTATGGAAAGAATGTGTACCAGACAGAGCTATTACTGTACATCCCTTATAAATGTACCCACATCCAAAGACGAATGCATACTCTGATTTATTTTTTTTTTCAGTGTGGAGACTTGATCTAAAAATCAAATCATTATTCTTATTAAATTTAACCTCCACTCATTAACTCATTAGTTTCTATATAATAAGTATTAATTAGGTAGTAGTGGGCGATATTTCATGTACTGTTATCGAAAAGTATTACTAATGCAAAATAATTAGTGAAGTTTTTAAGTATTAAAATAATTACAGTTAAAAAAAACAACAACTCAGTTTGTCTTTTTACTTAACATTACATTATATTGTTCTTTAATTATTATTATGCATTTTAACTTGCTGTTGTAACAATGGTGGCAATTATGTTACATCCACCACACAAACCATACTGTACATGACACATTGGATAGATTTCAGATAGATCTGATTATTTATTTTTTTTGTTCTGTTTTTCAATCCCAATCTCATGATTGTCCTGTTAATTCTGCACACAAGTAAATAACATTATTTGAGGTTTGGTGTATTTCAAGCAAAAAATGATGTCAGAATAAACAGACAGTAAAAATGAGCATCTCTTTTTTCCTCTCAGCCCTTTAATATGAATCAAGAAAACAGCTTTTAACATCCTCACATCGCTAAAATGAATGCAGTCCTTTCACAAAGAGTAGAAAAAGTACAAAGTAAACCCATACAAAATGGTAATGACCTCAGCACTTCTGAACAAGCTATAATGCATCAAATTCAGAGTCATGTTTCAGAGTTACACTGAAACCTGTGGCCCTCAGTGTGAACTGGCAGCTTTCAGCTTTCAAAACCAACATTTCAGACCTGTTTGGCTTGTTATTTAAATGAAAGCTACAAAGTCTCGCCATTAAAAGACAAGATGAAACACCCGTAGGCCTTAGTGCCATTTTATATAATAAGGCCTTATAAAAGAATAATTCAGTGTGTTGGTAAGTATATGTTTTTTTCGTGTCACTATTTATTTAATAATTACGTATTTTCAAATAATCAGATTTCGTCCCATCCATTTTCACTGCAAGCTGTTTAAAGACAGCATAAGAGCCACTTTTTTGTTCCATATGGAAGAAAAGTTTAAGTGGAGCAACTAGTTAGAAGCTAAGTAGTGCTCTAGAGCTTAAAGTACAGTACAACAGTGTATTCCAGAACAATTTAACAGGTGGATCAATTTACAGTATTATTGTAACTGATTTATTATAGTAATGGATTACACTGAATGTTCTGACATAAAGCCTTCAATAGGGATGCTTTCAGTTGCAGTTTTTGAAATATAGCTTTGAAATGAATATGGAAAGCAGATGCTGAGATTCATTCAAGATACAGAACTAAAATGTCAAAAGTTATACCTTGTTTATGACTTACCACTCTTAGCATTATGAATTATTATAGTCAAGCCTCTGTATTTATGTATGAGTTCTGTAGATGTGTGTTACTGCATGGGCATATAGTCACAAAACTCACCTGGGATCATTTTTATGATTATAAGATTGAAACAGGTTAACGTTTATGGGCTTTATGTCCCATATTTAACCAATAGGAACGGTGACAAACTAGGCAAGCTTCCAAACTGAGCAGCTATGGGTTAAAGTTCTGAGTGCTTTTTACTAAAATATGCAGAATACATTTTGACGTGTTCTGTTTCTAGTTGTTATATTTATGTATTTGTTAAACACTTCTGTACACTTTATACACATCATTAGGTTTTAGGAAACCTTACACAGCCAGAAAAATTGATGGATGTGTTTTTAATAGAAATAGTAATGTATGTTGTATATGCCTGTCTGTTTTGGTCCAAAACTCTTGAATAATTGAAGAAAATGATGCAGGCTATGCAAGATTTTTTGTTTCAATTTAACATTTTGCTTTCTAAATTCAACATGGTTATAAAGTCAGGTGACTGAGTTGAAACCAAAGCATACCCAAAGCATACTCAGTTCTCAGTTCTATGAAGTTCACACCACAAATACTGTAGAATCCAAAGGTTAAAAACCAAAATAGTCTCTAAATAGTCCAAAATGTTATAACCTCTGATTTCAGGTCACTTATGTTGAATTTGAGACAAGTTTAATGTGCTTTAATGTGTTACATGTGAACTCGGTCTACTTGAATGTGCAGTAACTGGGCTGGTTGAAATGATGATGTAATATCAGTATTGTGATAAGCTGTCACAGACTAATTTGAAATGTAATGTATATTGGGATACTACTGGGGTATATTTTCAATAATTTACCGTGTTAAACAGATTTAAATGCAGTTTGAAGTTTTTTGTTTTTTTTTACTTTTTTATACACAATGTAGTTTTTATGAAACTTTTGTTTACTTTTGTTTATGAAAGATTATATGATTTAGATCTATAAGATTCTACTATACTGTACAGTATATGAAGTTTCTGCCTCTTATCTGGTAGAGAGATAATGTCTGTGTGTCTGGGGTAAAAGATGTACTTTCATATGCATTTGTATTTTTTAATGAATTTATTCATTTATACATTACGCCTTCACGGATGCTGGGATGGTTATGCCATTTCCTTCTGATGTTGAAAAAGCTGTTGTGTCTGCCAGAAGCTACAGTTGATGAATGGATGCATTATGATTGATGCTCCACTGTGCCAGAGACCTTAGCCACAGCCACACAAGCTAGGTCATGAAGGCTGTGCCCATGCTGTCTCACTTCCAATTTAATGCTGTCCAGGCTGACTGACAATGCTCAGTCTGACCCAACGATTCAACCGCCACAAATGATACAAATGAGGAACAGCCACCGACAAACATCTTTGGCAAATCAAAAGAAGCTATATAAAATGCTTGTGGCACAATTAAACACTGACGAGCTGCCGGAACAGATATGGTGGCTAAAATGACATGATTACTTTTTTATTTGTAAGTAAGAGATTATGAATAGAGGCTGACTGTGAATAATTTGATATATATTCATATTCAAATGTTATTTGTCACATATACAACCATACACAAAATGACATGCGTCTTTCTGCTTTATAAAACCAGAATACACACACACACACACACACACACACACACACACACACACACACACACACACACACACACACACACACACACACTTTATGTTGCTATCTCGTTCACCTTCATCTGGAGAGTTTTTTCTTCTGAGGATCTGATGTCAAATTTGACACAATTTCTATACAAGCTAGTTTTATTTGACAATTATTGTACATATGGGTTCAAAAAGCAGACAGAGAGTCCTTTTTTTTCCAGACAAGTGCTACATAACACAGGATTTAGCACATTTATTTTCTGGTGGCAAGTTGTACTGTGACTGTTCTGTGACCTGGACCAGTGTGTAATCTGATAGGTTATATAAGGAAGGAGCTCTGTATGAGAATATTCTTTTTTCAACTAGGAACCTTCAAGTTCACAAAAAATGTAATAAATAATTTGTCATCCAAAGGAAAAATGAAAAAGAAAAAAAGAAATAACCTTTCTGTATATAAGTGCACTTTAAAAAAGGAATGCATTGTAACTGTTGTGGTGCCTGCAATTATAAATCAACAATTAAATGTTTATAGAGTAGTATTACTTCATTTGTCATTATAAACTATATTTATTTTATTGATCACAAATCCTTCCTCTAGGCCCACCCTCATCCTTGTTCCCAGCACATTTCAGAATCAGGTTATCGGCATAAACCACTCAGCTATTTTTATTTCACTGTAATAGTAACACATTAGATTTTTATAATCATTAAATGGACAGTAGTGAAAATGATTAGTGCCTGCTATTAAAAACTCTTACTCACTTTTGGTTGCACAAAAAAAAAACCAAATGAAAAAAAAAAAGGTGGCTTGTAATTGTTAAAATCTATATAGATGCCAGAGTCTCTGAATGAAAAACGGTCATGGCTTAATCCCTGTAGGAGTTCATCTAGAATCTCAGCAGGTCATTGACTTTTATGATGTGACATTTTTTCCACCCATCTACTCTTTCCTCCTCCTTTTCTTCATATTTCACTGCTTCACTGCCCCGTTTTTATGTGGGCCAGCAGAGAATGAATCATGAAGGAAGTGTTGGTGAATTAACTTTTCATGTGAAAACACCTTAGCTTTTATAGGAGCACTAAATGATCCATAATGCACAGAGATTTGGGAAGGAAGCACTTAGACTGGGTGATTAAGACAGGGCTGTGAGAGAGAGAGTGAGAGAGACTGTTTGAGACAGAGAGAGAGAGAGAGAGAGAGAGAGAGAGAGAGAGAGAGAGAGAGAGAGAGAGAGAGAGAGAGAATGAATGAGTGAGATATAGAGTCTGGCTGTGTGCATGTATTGTTACTGTAGCCAGACAAACGCAAATCTCTTTTATGACACTGACTCTTAAATAGCTGTCAGTCTGGGGTCTCACACTGGGCAACCTCCTCCGGCCTCGCTGTATGCTGTAATTGAGCCGTCTTCCTTCCCCAAAGAGCCTTCATCTGCTGCTTGAAACAGATTTTGTTGACACCATCTGTGCATGAATCTCACACAAGAAAAACAATAACTTGTGGAATATGGACCCTGATAGGAAGCAGTGAAATTATTTTAACATTGAAGACTTTGTCTGTTCACATCTACATACAAACAGGTGACAAAAACAAAAACAAAAATCGCACTAAAGTGCTAAGGCACCAGAAGAGTGCCTGCGTAGCTTGGCAAAGATTTTACAAGCCTCTGGAACTGCACATTCTTCCAAACGATATGCCGTCATGGAGGTGGTAAAAAGTGCTCTGTAACACGTCAGCAGCCATAGTGTATGAATTTACAGAACTGGATGGAGACACTGTCATCCTGAAAGAACCCACTTGCATCATGATTGAAATGTTCACAGGATTATGGAGCTCAGTAAGAATTTAGATTTTCAAATCTATTAACAATTAACAAAAAGTGTAAGAGGGGAAGAAAACGAAGCATGTGACTTTTTTATGAATCCATCTGTATATTTTATGTGACTCTTACCTGATCTCTAGCAGCACCAGTCAGAAACAAAGTCTCCCTGTGGCCTTCCAGCACTGATGCTTTTTAATCAACTTTCATCCCAATGTATTAAAAAACCAGACAGTCCAGGTGACGAGGGCACATCCGCAGAGCTCCGCTGATGTGTTCGAGATAACAGCCTCAGGCTGATACATCATTTTGTTTCTCGTTCCAGGAGTCATCTTAATGTTGGTGTAATAAATGTCAGGCTTTTTTTTTTTTTTTTTTTTTTTTTTTTTTTTTTAAACTTCTAATTTCGCTCTGACTTTATGGTGGTTGAGTTCCTGAAGCACCATTATAATGAAGATACAAATAAATGTGCCACGTAGAGTTCCCAACCCATCCTGTGGAATGTTGTAGTTATAAGGATTTATGCACAAATGCCAGATTTGGGTTACAACAGTGCACTTGGGGAGAAAGGAGCAAGAGCTGACTCTGTAAACAAGCCGAAAGAAATGTGTTTTTCCGCTAGAACAATATTTGCACTGTGGTAGAACACAGAGGGAACTCAAACATAAATTCTTCCCATCCGTAGGCACTGGATTTCTGCTCATTTTATGTCCCTGAGCATAATAAAGAATGTTAGACCACTAGTTCTGGGTAAACACTCCCCGATTTCAAAGATTACAATTCTGCATGCGTTAAAATTGCAACGATTTTTTTTTTCCTTTTATGTATTTCCGTGAATCACCAAAAAAATAAAATCAGCTTAAGGCACACAGACTAGTAAGTAATGACGTTTTAGGGAATCTGCAGCAATGCATTAATAAGAAGCAGTGTGTGTGCTTTCTGTTCCTGCTAAAGTATAAATACAATGAAATAGCATTTGCATTTATATAGTTTTCTTCACCTGTAGTGTTAACCCATGTGTGTCATGTTGGCGAAGAGCTAAGCATCACCATGAATATTGCCCATGGAAAATGAAGATAAGGAACTAATAGTATGACTTCTTCATTACTATCTGACAATCTCTGCTTTAAAAGAGACTGTTTGCTGAGCGGATAAAAACCCTGCAGTCTTACACGAGCTGCTTTTGAATACAATATGTCATCCGTACACACAGAAGTCAGCATTTGCATTTTGAAATTTCATACGAACAGACAGATGGGGTTCAATTTTGGAAAACCGGGAAGACTAATTTGTGGAATCTGGTGCTTACATATTAAATATTAACATGAAATATTACAGAAAATTAACTCCCCCAGTATACATGTACATTACATGCTTTCAGCTTGAAAAAAAAAAAAGTTGATCCTACAAAACAAGCCAACAAATCAGCAGTAGTTTTAAATTGTAGTTTTTAAAAGTAATAGTTTTGCAGAGGTTGTGCTTGTCTTTACACAGTCTTTCACATAACAGCATTGAATGTGAGGACTGATAATGTACCTGAAGGACAACCAGCCTCGTAAAGTCGAACAGATTAAAGTCAAAAGGTTAGATTAGTGAAGATAGTTCAGCGACTCTTGTGATAAAACAACATCCCTTTTCCTCGCTGCCTGTTGGGAGCCAGCTCTGATGACAGGAGACAAACAGGACCCTGACACTTCTGTTTAATTAACCTAATTAGCATAGCATTATGGTGTGACTGGACAGTAGTGTGACAGGTCTAGGGAGGAAAGTGTAACGGTGACCTTTTTGGAGACAACGCCAGCTGTCAGCAATTATAGGCAGCCTGGATTACAGGAGCCATCTCTCTCTCTCTCTCTCTCTCTCTCTCTCTCTCTCTCTCTCTCTCTCTCTCTCTCTCTCGCTCTCTCTCTCGCTCTCTCTCTCTCTCTCTTGCTTCCTCTGCCACTCTTGCTTCACATATGTCCCTCAAGCTAATGCTACATCAGTGTTCAATATTTGACAAGATCACAAAGGTACCATTACCAAACCAGTTACTATTACCAATCTATCTGTGGCATTTGAAACAGTCCGTTAGACAAAAACAAACAAACATCACGTTACCATTAAAATCATGTTACCATTACCATTTATGTCACATTCCACAATGGCTAATATCTCATTTGAAAGTAGACACTCTGGGCTTTAAGATTTGAAGTTTTTCCTTAAGTATCTCTGTTTTTACCTAGCATAAGGGGGGCAAAATTTTTATGTTCAGAGACACAGGAAGTGCCTGTTGGTAGGCATAAAAAATTTTAAGAGGGAAAACAACTGAAATCCAAATGTGTCTCAACTAGTTTTATATTAGACTTGTGGTACTTGTTTATACTGATTACAAATATCCCATTAGGCGATTTCCATGTACTACTGTATGGTCTGAAACCTGAAACATTGCTCAGCATGCTTTAAAATTTGAAATTGTCTGTTAGAGACAACTTAGATAAAAAAGTCTGTATTAATTGTTTTAGCTTGTACACAAACAGTAATGTATAAACCCACAGGCAAGAGTGTGGTTATATTTAATATCAGAGCGACTGAGTTTCTTAACAGGTTATCTCATACAGGTTATAAATAAGAGCACGACTGGGAGTGCAGTATTGCTTTTATACAATAGTTCTATAAACAATAAATTAATATAGAATGTGTGACATATTGGGCACAGTATGGACAATTGTTCTGCTCATTTTTGCACCGCTAGCAGAAATAGATTTCAAAGAAGCTTCATTGTCAGGTATTGTCAGGTGAGGAAAGGCTGAAAGGATGCAGTTGCAGATAAAGCAGTTTTGTAAAGTTCAGGCAGACAGATCCAAAAGGCATGAGGCAAAAATGAAGGTCAGGGACTTGCACAGGTCAGACATTCAGCAAACAACAGTACAAGAGAGCAGAAAACAGTGCAAAAAACAGAAAATGAGGAACACAGAAAGGGTCACAGCGAGTAATTAAACACAGTAACAAGGCTTGGGGTCACATGGTGATAAACGACACAACAGAGTGACTGAGAGCCTGTGTGTGTGTGTGTGTGTGTGTGTGTGTGTGTGTGTGTGTGTGTGTGTGTGTGTGTGTGTGTGTGTGTGTGTTTGATGACTGTTCAGGGTTGGGATGTGTATGTGTGTCATGGGAAATAGAGTCCGGTGCAGCAATGTTTGTAGGCCATAGTGTATTCTGGGATTTGGAGATTTTATTTGGGTGACATAACTCACATTAGTTTTATTTCCATTAAAAGTATTTCTTTTTAACAAGTATTTCATCCCCTTTTTCTTTTCGTCTTTAACTGCAGAACTTTTTTTTAAGCTAAAAGGTTTGGAGTTAATAATTGGTTTAAACTAAGAAGTGGAATTTTAAATGGCAAACACACAAGAAAAGACATACATGACGTGAAATGTCCTCCCAGTTTGGTTATAGCAAATCTAAATGCTTTTGGAACAACACCTGACTAATCAATTTAGTTTAGTAGTAGTTAGTTTAATAGTTTTATAAGCTATAAGTAAAGTACTCTGAGTTTGGGGTTTACTGAGGCACAGAACAAAGAATTCATTCAAACATACAGTACCATCAACAAAGCAGGATTTATACAAACACAACTTAGCACTAATGAGGCAGGGATTTAAACAAAAACACATCAGTGTCTGATTATGTGTGTGTTTGTCTTGTCGTAACAGTTGGCAATTTCCTCATTATTTATTAACTGTTTGTTGGCAGGTACATCAGTAATGAAAGTGATGGCGTCAGACGCAGATGACCCGACCTACGGCAGCAGTGCCAGGATAGTATACAGTGTTTTGGACGGAGAAAAGTTCTTCACTGTTGATAGACAGACGGGTAAGCCACAGACATCCAGTGCATTTTAGATCTTTCTTCTCTTCATGCAGCCTTTTTTTTTAATTTAAGTTTTTACTCCTCATTTTATAATGAACAGCATTAAGAATTAAATGCAGGACATATTCAAAAAGGCTACATTTTCACTGAGGAGTTTCTTTGAAAGACTTGTCTAAGAATATAACTGCTAAGCCTACAGACTCTCACAGAGAGCATATGATAACCAGAAATGAACCCATTTTCATTAAATCTACATTTTGTTAGTCAGGCAATACTCCCATTACTGGTTTTTCACTTTCTTACTGCTTATTTGAAATGTTTATTAATAAACATCCAGATCCAGTTTTCCAGATGTAACTGTCTTTAACTGTCTTTATCTGTCATGTGGAGGATATATGATAACCAGAATAAAGACCACTACGATTAAGTCGGTCAGATTTGCTTAGTGGTAGTTTTTAGGTTGAAGGTCAAGTTTATCATGAGCCATTGGGAATTCTGGGACAAAAATCCTTTGCAGGGGTCATCAGTTTCCCGACATTCATCCAATATCAGCTTCTATATTATCATTAAATAAAAATAAAAAAAATAATAACTAATAAAACTGCAGTCTCGGCTAAGTATTTTTGACAGACGGCGAGAAATGATTATGATACGTCGGCTAGTTAGTATATAAATGTACAGATATATCACCTTCTATTGCTTCCAGACTCATTTAAAAACATAAACAAATTCATAATATGCTAATAGGATAAAATAAGACATTTTAAGACAGTTTATGATAAGTCCCATCTGCCAATATTTTTTGATTGATTTTTCCATGCTGTAACTCAGACTCATCCCAAACAAACTCTCACTTTTTCTTCAGTGTCATCTCTTCCACTAGTATAAGCATATTTTCAGTCTTTTTTTCAGGAAAGTCCTTTCAGGAATATCCCTATACTTGTAATACATTCTCTTTCACAAGCTTAGGGTCTTAATTTGGCCTAACTGAGAATCCTAGTCATGTCGCTGACATCATGGACGCAAACCTGATTACATTATTATGCACACATTATTTACACATGCTGAGTCAAACCAAGGAAGCCACAATGTGATGTATGATGAAATCTAAAGTCAATATATTGCAATAAATATAACAGCTATACAGACTCCATTCCTTGAGAAGCTATCGACAGATCAGCAATGGCTCCTAATGACAAGGAACTCAGAGTTTGAGTTCATTCCTTGCCCTTTTCAGAGGTTATAATTTATGAGCCCTCAGAGAGATACCATCCACTGTGTTGAGGCATGCCACAGTCGCTGCCACATACACCATTAGATTAAATGTGAACAAGCTGCTGTGTAGCAGTGCCTGAGGAATGGTTAGTATTCTACCTTGGCTTCTACCTAAGGGCATACGAGGACCTTAGGTGGCACCTTAAGGATTTGACTTGTCATGACATTGTCCTCACATACTAGCATGGGACAGTGTCTCAGAGTCAGTAAAAAGAATTTTAGGGCCCGGTGGAGTGCTCCCTACTTTCCCCGGTTGTTCTGTGATCTTATCTTACACCAGCCAGGATATATCCATGGTAACTCCAGTTCTTGCATCTTCAGCAAAGTTAGAATCTGTGCCTTTCTCTGAGATGAAGGCATGGTTGTGGTTTATATGATGTAGCCAAGGCATATAACCCATTTCTGAAATTCTCTAAGCTTCAGAAAGCCCAAGGGAACTACTGCTGCAGCTGTTGTCAACAATCCTAGCACAATTAGCAGAAGCCAGTAATGAACATAGCAGCCTAGCTATATCTGTTTGGTAAGAACGATAATCGCTACATAGTGGCTGATAATATAGGCATCATGGTCAATAAATATAATTTTAGGTCTATATAACATGTGGAGTATTTCAATATTAGGAAGGCTGAGCTGAGTAAGGAGGGTCCAAATATGGCAGAATCCTTTTGCCTGTGACAGAACATCCTACACGAGTCTCTATCTAGGCACCCAGATACATCAAGAGAAGCCAAAGGATTAATCCTTGAAACCATCTGTGTTCAGAGTGATGAGAACATGGACATAGGCATCACTGAGATCCACCACTGAGATCCACCAATGTCCAGTAATTACATGTCATGATGTACATTTGACACCTTGACCTTCCATGACCTGTTGAGCCCTCTCAAATCTAGGATCAGAAAGACAACTTCCTTCTTCTGAACAGTCTTCAGAAGTACAGTTCTGTTCAGTTGAACCCTTTATAATGAACTCTGGTGTGTTCCTTTTTCATCATGCCCTCCGTAAAAAGGACTACTTGGGTCACAGTGGCAATCTTGTTGTGAGTCCTGAGATTGTTTGGTCTGCCACTGTCTCTTTATGGTGGTTAATACCAAGGCAGTGAACACATAGCTAGTACCTTTCTTTAGGTACCAGGGTGTTCACACACTACAAGAGAAGGTCCTGCAGCTTATTTCACAGATAACTCAGAACAGTGTGTGTTACAGTAGAGGAACATCGACTCAAATACAATAGCAGTAAGTAGTCGATGGTCCACTTTTCAGATGGATGGTGATGTTGAAAACTGAGTATAAAAACACAGAGGATGGAACTGACTTGTGAAGTGAAATGAAGGAAAATCAATCTCAGGTGCAGTGATGTGTGTTATCAGATCCAGCAGTCTGAGCAGCAAACACTACATGTAAAAGAAATCCAGAAAAGGAATCCCACTTGACCGTGTTAGCAGCACTTAGTCACAGGCCCACCAGTTGGTAGATGTCAGAGTGAGTATAGAAAAAAATCTCAGAACTAACAAGAATGAAGGAAGACTCAACCTGAGGGGAAGTCCTGCCCTGAGGGGAGATAGAGAGAACTCCAGCACCAATGTGAGCATTGGTGACATATAGCTAAGCTAGCTGGCTAGAAAGTGCATATAGTATTATGAGGCTCTACCATGCTAGTTGTTAGCTACATCACATGAGAGGTGAATCCTTGGAGAACATGGTACCAAAGGAAAAATAAGCACAGCAGAATAATGAGGTGCCTGCTGTGTCACTGAGCGACACCACAGAGCAGTCATTTCTAACTCGTGAGCAGCACAGTAGGTCAATCTAACAGTGCCAATTGTAACAAAGGTAACCGTCTCGATAATAGAGTTTGTTAGCTTTCTCAAAAAGGGCTGTTAGGAACTAAGAAAAAATGTACGTACTCGCAACAACAGTAGATAAGATGCTGGGTTAACTTTGAGACAGGATACCTGTTGCTCCAACCGTAGTCACAAGCTGCTATGCAGATAGCTCCCTGTGGCCCGAAATGTGTACAAAGTAAGAAGAAGACAAATAAAGTTGTGTGACAGAAGCATTTCTTGACTTTTTTTGGAATGTCTTGAAATGTATTCAGGTCATTTTCATCCACCTGCTGGTTGAAGGAGGACAATAAACACATAATGTATTATATTCGGGTGAAATATGTGACAAATTGGAAACCGAGTGAAAGAATTTGTAACATTATATACACCACTGAAAGAGCTGTACAAATATCTTCAAATGCCATGTTTTTGTTTTTTTTTTTGCCCTCTTTAATATCACAGAGGAAGTGATTTCTGACTTCTCTTATGCTCTTGGTGCTTGAAGCTGTTGTCTCAGCCACTGCATGATGTACAGAGATATGCTGTTATATGCAAACATTTTCTTTATTCCTTTGGTACACCGCTCATACAGATGTCAGAAAGAGAGAATCAGAGACAGAGAGTAGGACTTTATAAAGCTCTCGCCAAAG
This sequence comes from Tachysurus fulvidraco, assembly GCF_022655615.1. Classification (NCBI taxonomy): domain Eukaryota; kingdom Metazoa; phylum Chordata; class Actinopteri; order Siluriformes; family Bagridae; genus Tachysurus; species Tachysurus fulvidraco. The sequence continues at coordinate 20,546,148 of NC_062522.1, forward strand.
CATAGAGGTGACTATGTAAAACACACATATTCAAGACTATTTCCAGTCCAGAAAGATGCTGGACTCTGGAAATAAATTATGTAAAGATCCTAAGGACACCACCCGAATGAAATACACACACATGCAAGAGATGATTGACATGTCATCACTTTTAGGTCTAGCAATACTTTCATCACTTGTGTATGATAGCAAAGGGCTGATAAGCATAAATAAGTTCTAAATAACCTCAAGGTTACCTGCTATGGATGTATGCCACAGTTGTTCAGATATTAGAAAAAATAACTAATATGTATTCCATTATTAATTCAAATGTCAGAAATGTATTCAGCAGTCCTGTTGCATGATTGGTAGAAACTAGAACAAATCTCTGATGGTTAGGTTAAAAAAAGAAGCTTCCCAAATGACAACAGTGAGAAGAAACCTTAATTTTCTCAGACCACAATTGAATATGATTTGAGGAGCTTGCTGTCCAAATCACTGGGACTGGCCTTCCAGTGGCTCAATCATACCTCAGTTTGTATTAGGGTCAGCGTCCCACTTATAGTAATTGCACCAAAAATTTTGGGGGCCTTATTATACATGATTATAAAGCAGTGATAAAATAATAGATAATCATCTCATTTTGTCTTACTAACCCGTTGCTTTCCTGGCCATTATCATTAGCCAAATCCAATAGCTTTCTTTTTCACTTCTCTTTGGAACTAATGGAATATAGACCTCATTTGCCTGACATCATATCACTTGTTTCTGAGTGAAATAAGCAGATTTAATACGCTGTTTGCACTGCATTAATGACCAGAGAAAAACAATTTGAATGATGATTAAAAACTAATTTGTGTCAAAGTTTTGCCAAAACACTTGTTTTGATTAAATTAAACATATTGCCTTTGGTGTATCCTGTCAAAACTGACCACTATGATTTTATTTTCGAAGAAATGACATAAAAAAACAAATACATATGACAATCATGAGTCATTCTGTTAGATTATAAAATATATTGAACTCATTTTAATATTTTATGTAACGTGTGTGTACACAATGCTGGCCTTCACATCCTTTAGAGGACAGAACTGGAGTGTCTGCTCTTTTCCTGGGGGTAGCTCATGCTGTCTTACAATATTAGGAGACTAGCCAAAGCTCTCAATAAGTCTTTCAGGAAGAGCGTTCTACTGAAGATCTTCCCCTGGTTCAAGGCTGGGTTGTTTTCTGTCCACACTACAAAGTTATTGTTGGCAGACACGTTTAAGATGTTATACATCTCCACAATGAGCAAGTGGATTCTTAAGGGTGTGAGGAAGAACACATTTCTGTTCTGTGACAAGAATGTCAAGAATGAAACTTTCACCTCAGGAGGGTTCATATAGTCATCTTCTAATTTTTGGCGATGAATTGATTTATGATTTGGATCGTATTCAGTATGGTGCTCTATTTCAGACACACCCTCTTTCACTTCTTTAGTGTCATCTAAGCCTTCTTCATCTTAATCTGAGTTCTGATCAAATATATGATGAAGAGTTATGGATAGTGAATCATCTGCTCAGTGTGTTGGTGCAGAAGGAAATGTGGGCAAGGGGCTACAATACTTTATGTGTGTGTGCGTGTGTGTGTGTGTGTGTGTGTGTGTGTGTGTGTGTGTGAGTGTGTGTGTGTGTGAGAGAGAGAGAGAGAGAGAGAGAGAGAGAGAGAGAGAGAGAGACGAAGAGTTCTGCATGATTTATTACAGTCTATAAACAAATAAATTTAACTAACCAACCAAGTGCAACTACTGTAGTTGTCATTAATTTTGTGTTCAGTTGCCTACTTGGTTGTCAGTCTTATAGCAATCACATTAAAGAAACCAAATTATTGATAAGAAACAACAACAACAACAACAACAACAACAACAACAATAATAATAATAATAATAATTTTAAATTTGATTTGAATGCATCTATTTGTGACCAGGGTCAACAGTTATATGCATTCATAGTGTTTATAGTAATATGTATATATATATATATATATATATATATTAGGTGCACTGATTGTCCCAATTCATTCTATTTTTCCATTAGTTTCTTAACGAATTCCACAAATAATGTTAAACCTTAATGTTAATCATTGGCAGTTTGTTTGTTTGTCTTTTTGAACATAAGATGGAAAGAATGTCAGAATGTTAATTCTGGCAGAAGAGTGATAAAATGTCCTCTACTCTCACTGCCATGTTTTATTTATTCCTAGATTATATATATACGAATTTCACAATATTTCACTTTGGGATGTGAAGCAGACTCTACTGCACTTGTTGTTGTTTTTTTTTTTGGCTCTGATAATCCTCCCCTTGATGCCAAAGATGACCATCACCATGTCTCCCACTAGCTAAAGTGACCTTTCCTCTTTCTCTTCACAGGAGTGATTCGGACGGCCGTGGCCGATCTCGATAGGGAGACTCAGGACCGTTATGAGCTAGTTGTCAAGGCAACAGACATGGCAGGCCAAATGGGTGGTCTCTCTGGTTCCACCACGGTGACCATAGTGATCACGGACGTTAATGACAACCCTCCACGTTTCCCTCAGAGTGAGTGCTTATTAAGTATGCCTTAAAACAGACATGTCATTATCAATGGCCTTTCCATGACTCTTTTTTTCCTCTGGTGCTGAACAAAAAGCTTCTAGTGGAATATGGAAACAGCTTTGTTCATGCATTTGTTCTGGTGTATGACCACAAGATATAAAATTCTGATACAAAAAAAAACTTAATTATTATGAAAGTTCCTAACTAGGAGTTTCTTCTTAAAACCTAGTCATAAAACTGATGAGAGTAATTTTAGTAAGCTATAAAAGCTTGAGTATTTTGAGTAACATTTTAGCATTCCCAAGGGAGGAGTCTCTCCCATCAAAAGTGATGATGTTGTGTTTCATGAAAGTGATTAGTCAATGATTTAGTATTGGGCTGTGTAGTAAACTCAGAGACAAAAATAAAAATCCAACACATTAAGTCTTAAGAAATAAAATTGAATTAAACATGCTTGTATTAATGACAAGAATATCATGCTACTACATGCAACATCACATTCTATTACCCCTACTTATGTCTTACTACTTCTATTAAACTTAGTTTCTTGAATTCTGTTTATTTAAGTGCACAATCTAAGAGGAGTGGCTTGGTTTTCTGACCAATGCAGATCTATACATCAGCCAATATAAAGAAATGTCACTGTCAATATTTAGTTAGGAAATATCTATAGCAGTGATTGAAATGTTATTCATTGAGAAAGAATTTACTGTTTGGCATAAAACAAATGTGTTTTCAGCAGCAGTTAGTTGTGTAAACATTGATCTTAGTTGGTCTCTATTATTATTAATTAATAGTTGTGGTAAGTGGCATTATAACTCCCTAATCATTACAGTCTATCCATTCAACAGTAAAATACAACATTTCAAAAACTCTTAGTCTTTAAATGCAGTATTTAAAATCTTAACAAGAAAATTAAATTAGGTTTGCTCTTGTTTTTGCAGTTTTAGGGCCTACTTTTAGGACTAAATGTTCCTCTGGGAATTAGGTCTAAATAAAAATAGACTTAAAATTAGATTAACATGAGAATTTTTAGGAGTTTTCTGTACATTAGAGAAGGTTTTAACTTGTTTCATAAATCACATTCATATTGCAAAATATGATTTATTTATCGCCATAATTAATTTGCCAGTAAAGGGATTAAAGAAATTATGCAATACTCTAAGCACCATAATTCTTTAAAACATTTATGTAACTGTTTGTTGACTTAAACCTCTAGTGTAAAAAAAAAAAAAAAAAAAAAAAAGGACAATTATGTCTGAGGCCCTCTGGAATAAAAACAGTACATTTTGTCATTGAGGTATACTCGGGGACAAGTACTGCATTGAAATCATTAACACAGAGCAGATCCATCAATAAACCACTAAGGAAATATATAATTAGCCATCAAAGAGATCACTCAGCATGCTGCCAAACCGCTGCAGCTGCCAAAAGACAGTGTCCCAGCACTGTATTATACAAGTTTCTTCTGCTCTTTTGGCTCAAGCTGCCCGATCTGCTTATTAAATTCAGTCAGATTTTATTGTTAATAAGATTATTTTTTTAAAGAAGACATCATAAACACAAACTTTATTTAAGTATATTGTCGTATTCTTGGTATACTTATATAATGTTTCTGGACCCAAACAAACAAATTTTACAGAATACCAGTATACGTGTATACATATGACCATATATTATTTATCAATAAAAGGTGATATTTTTTCTTAACATCACTGCAAAAACTGAAAACTAAGAAAGTAAAATAAAGCGCTTTTATTTATTTATTTATTTAATATAGAAACTATGTTTTGTTTTTTGTCAGGACAGTTAAAAAGTCTTATAAAATACACTTAACACTGGACTATAAATCGTATCATCGTTAATTACATTGTTGTTCTAATTCTAAGACTAATACTAACCCTAAATCTCAGGAAAGGTCAGAGATTTTTCAACTTCATGACATGTTTGTCTGTCAGAATTTAAAAATGAAAAATTGCTTGTCTGAACATAAACTCCTGGTCAAAAGGTAGTTTGATTCTGATTTACTAAATTTTGCCTTAAGGCAGCTGATTGAGAATAGAGTTTTGTATCAGGACTGATATCCTGAAGGTTTTTACTTGTTATGTGGGGCAGCAGTGAGTCATCAGATATAAAGCTCAAATAAAGTGGTCCTTAGTAAATTCTGAATAACGGTTATGATGGTTTCAATTAGGCTTTTTGTAGGTTAAAGATACAACTACATTTGTTGGATAATAATAACTATGTGACTGGGGAAAAAATCTGAAGAGCTTACTCAGTAGTTAAGTCTACAGTAATTATAAAGTTTCAGGGCCAGAATCCACAGACCCTGCTGCTTTTGCTGGCATTTTCCAGTGTTTCCAGCGGCATAGTGGTGGGGTTTATATTTAATGATTGAAAAATAAAAACAAATCTACTGTAGACTACAGCTACTTCAAATCTTTTTATTTTCTTTATCAGTAGATACAATACTGTAGCACCAATAGATTTTCTTAAGTGTTTCTATCTTTACCTGGCCTATTAGTGGCAATATATTCATAAATAACAAAAATAATGCTCAGTTTTTTTAAACAAAAATAAATGTTTATATATTTAATGTAAATTGTGATATATAAACCATTTCTGCTCTGTGTGATGCTTCGGGTGCTTGTCTAAAATATGACAAGACACTACTTTCTACCAATAAAATTCTGTGTAAGTTTATCCAAATAGAGGCAAAGACATTTCATGTTAAAATACAACAGCGTCCTGACTACTTTTTTTTTTTTTTATTAGACTTGTGGTGATAAAATTATTCATTTTTTCATACTTAAAAAAATCTAATAAGTTGATTTGTAAGAAGTGTTAAATCCGAATACAGATATGAATATTTCAAACACTTAATGCGATACAGTAGTTACATACCTCAGGGCCTCAGGGTTTTCTCTCTACCTTTATGTGATTAAGTTTACAGGTTTCTACACTATTTAATGCTGCTTGCTATGGACCAAGCAGCCTGATCCAATTAGACTGGCTGAATAAATGAATATCTGGACTTGTCAAATGCAAAGCTCTTTGGACAGAGATTGTTAGGTCTGTGTTTAATGGCATCACAAACACTCCTGTCTGTCTGCTCTACAAACTGACAGATGTTGGAATATGAGCTCGAAGAGGAGGGGATTTGGAAAGTCAGTGAGAAATCTCATTGCTTACATGCTTACATATCACTGTGGAACTGGAGGGCAAAGCTTTTAATATTAGTTAAAGCCATTGGAAAACTGGGGCATGTATGGCTCTGTGTGTGTGTGTGTGTGTGTGTGTGTGTGTGTGTGTGTGTGTGTGTGTGTGTGTGTGTGTGTGTGTGTGTGTGTGTGTATGTGTTTTGGGAGTGGTGGCTGTTAAAAGAAATTCAGACTCTAGTATATTAAAAACATTGAAGTTCGCATGGGTATTTTTTTTTCTACCCATTTATGGTATTTTCTTTGACTCCTATCTTTCCACTAGTCATTATTTCATTAGATTTAATACAATGAAGAGTGTGTGTGACTCAGGCTTCCAGTCTCCAGTGTTTCTTCTTCTTCCTTTCAATAGCCCCCTTGTTTCCTCTCCATTTTCCTTTTAACCACAGAGAAGCCCACATTTAGGCCATTCCTTCCTTGCGATCTAATTGAGAATGCTTCTTTTGCTCTGCAGAACGTCAAAGTAATATTGTACATTTTAATCTTAATAGAATAGACACTCACTTGCTTTATTATGAACACCTGTATACCTCCTTATTTATGCAATTTTGCAATCAGCCCATCTTGTGGCAACAGCATACGGCATAAAAGCATGCATTTCAAGAGCTTCAGTTAATGTTCATGAACATCAGACAAAAATCAGAATGGGGAAAAATATGATCTCTGTGACTTTGATCATGGCACGTATGTTAGTAGCAGCTGGCTCGGTTTGAGTATTTGAGAAACTGCTGATCTCCTGAGATTTTTACACACGACACTCTCTGGAGTTTATGACACAGAGAATAACATGAAAATAACAACTGAAACTTTTGCTTTGCACTGCTGCCACATGGTCAATTACAGTAGATTACTGCATGAAAGTGCAGGTGTAATGCTGTTAGTAATGAAGGACTGAATGAATGACAGTCAGTGTACATGATGCACTCTTACAGATTTGATGTTCTAACAGCCATACAGGTCTTTTTTATGGATCGTATTAGTGTTACTTATATGTAGCAATGTTTGTATTATTACTAAGAAAATTATTAAAGCATTAAAAAAAACAATGAATGATACATAATACAGTAGCTGTCTAATAGCAGCTTTCTTAACAGGACTTGAGGTGTATCACAAAGAGGGGATAGCTGAAGCACAGTTATAATTTTATTTTAAATTTTTGGTTATTGTTTATGCTACATGGGGATTCTTAAATAGCGTAGTTAAGTAAAACGGATGTCTTTTTCCACCCAGCCAGAAATGTTGTACTGAATACTAATACAACTGCTATTTTGTGCGATTCATAGCAGCAGCATGCAAGCTGTGACTTCTGTGTTGTGAAATATAATGTCCTCAAAGCATCACATTTAAAAATCGACCAGTGTTATTCCTAAAGCACAAAAGGTATTTTATTAAGACAGCACAAAATGGGCTCTCCTACCAATATAAGAATGTGCTATGCCTTGAAAAGACCCACACCTTACAAATTCTCCCAGCTTGGCAGGCCCCTCCATACCAATGGGCACTAGTGGCTCAGTGTTTAAGACTCTGGGCTACTGATCAAAAGTTCAGGGGTTCATGCCTTAGATCTTAGAAATGACACTATTGGACCATAGAACAAAATACCTAAACCATTTTGCATCAGGAGTGCTATTATGGCTGACCCTGGGCACTGACTCAAACTTCCTAACAAGATGAGATATGTGAAAGCTATTTCATTGTATTATATCTGATAATACAAGGCATCTTCATTCTTCACATGTATAATGTAGATGTGTATGCCTACTGGATTTATAGCTCTCTGTCTGTTTCTCTTTTTCTCCCTCTGCTTATTAGAGATGTGTCAGTTTTCAGTTCTAGAAGGCATGGCAGTGGGCACATCGGTGGGCAGGGTGATGGCCACGGACGCAGACATGGGCGAGAACACGGACATGAGCTACCTGATTAAAGACGAGGAAGGAGGAGAGCTCTTCAGAGTCTCCACTGATACAGACACACAAGAAGCCATCATTATTATCAAGAAGGTACACTCTGAGAAGCTACTCCAATATCCAATATAAATCTTTAGAGATGTGGGAAAAACCTACATGTGGTGAACTGACATTTTCTATTTTAGATTTAGGGTTCTGTATAAAATATAGGCCACAAAATTATCATCATTAGTACTTTGTTGCAAAGCTGTTGCTAGAAATTACAGCTTCTACACTAAGAATTAAATAGATGTTTGCAGTGTTGTGGTCATTTTTGGCCCATTCCTCTTGGCAAATTGTCTTCAAATCTCCAAGCTTATGAGGAATACTCACAGACAGAAAATCGCAAAATCTTCTATAAATATTCTGTGGAATTAAAGTCAGGACATTGACTATGCCATACAAGGCCTTCTTGAGTAAATTACACTGTATGTTTGAGAGTCTTTTTTTTTTTTTTGGCTGAAGAAATTAAACTCTCCTTTTTAATTTGTCTATGTACATCTCTTCATTCATGCTTCCTTTGATGATGTGTAATATGCCAGTACGCTTTACAGACAAGCAGCTCCATATCATATCATTGCTCTGATCCCCATACAGATAGTATGGAGTTCTTGGCATCAGTCTGTTAAGATATCTGGCATATCAATCCTTTAACCCATGTTAAAAACTGTTTTTCTGATTTTGCAGCCTATGCTAAGTATTTTTAGATTTGTTTCTGATCTTTAATGAAACCTTTGCCTTTAAGTACATCCAATCAATCAATTATGAAGAAGCAGCACAATGCATAAATTCATGTAAGTACAGGTCAAGAGCTTCACTTAATGTTCACATTGAACTTCAGAATAGGTTAAGAGTATGATCTCTGATCAAATAAACACTGTTATAAAAACCAACAAATTGAACCTTAAGGTAGATCAGCTACAACAGCAGAAGACCACAAATCTCACTCTGCCAAGAACAGGAATCAGACACATGGAAACTGGACAGGGGAGAAACTATCCATTTTTGGTGAGCCTGTGCCCATGATTCCTGTATTTGAAATCTGATTCTGGTCATCTTCTATTGTACCACAATTCACCAGAAGCTTAATCAATCTATTCAATTTATTCATTCATTCATTTATTCATTCACTCTCTACCGCTTATCCGAACTTCTTGGGTCACGGGGAGCCGGGGATCTCAGGCGTCATTGGGCATCAAGGCAGGATACACCCTGGACGGAGTGCCAACCCATCACAGGGCACATACACTCTCATTCACTCATGCAATCACACACTACGGACAATTTTCCAGAGATACCAATCAAACTACCATGCATGTCTTTGGACTGGGGGAGGAAACCGGAGTACCCAGAGGAAACCTCGGGGAGAACATGCAAACTCCTCACACACAAGGCGGGTGCGGGATTCGAACCCCCAACCCTGGAGGTGTGAGGCGAACGTGCTAACCACTAAGCCACTGTGCCCCCCTTTACAGTAATACATACATACATTCAACATTTTTATTGATTTTAATGATTATATTGAGTTAATGGTGTCAAAGAAAACTGCCTGGGATATAAGGAAGAGGAGGAGAATCTCAAGAGGAATCGAAAGCAACCCATGCTCATCTGGGTCACACCAGAGATTGCTATTATAAAAAGAATTCTCTTACATAACTGTACTGTATAGACAAAAATTGCAGTTGCGTAACCAGTAGATTCATTCTAGTAATAACTTGAAATATGTCTTGTTGAAGTCATCAACTGTTCACTGATGGAGACTTTATTACACAACTGATTGTGGCAATTGCAGTCCAAATCTATTTTCATGTTTTCTAAGTGATACATAGATGGATAGCCTTAGCCTCAGCCTCAGTGATTTACCTCCAAGTGATGAGGACTCCAACCACATATAAGGCATTAAAATGGATCAATCAGGTCCGGAGAACAGAACAGATCAGGAACACTGGTATCTCAGGAGTAGCATGTGTGGTTTTAAACACACACACACACACACACACACACACACACACACACACACACACACACACAGAGAGAGAGAGAGAGAGAGAGAGAGAGAGAGAGAGAGAGAGAGAGAGAGAGAGAGAGAGAGAGAGAGAGAGAGAGAGAGAGAATAGAAGGTTAAATGTAGGTTTAGAGAGATAGGTGAACACAGGATATTAGTTATGCTCATGATCACATAATGGTTATGGACAATGTAGATTGTGTGCAGAGTACAAGCGGGGACTCTAGCAAGATTAGCTATGGCAGCATTACTAAAAGGAAGAGCCAGAAGGTGACGCAGACTTGAGGGCATCTTAGGACATAAAGCATCAAGACACTCCACTGTCAACAAACCTTAGTGAACATGTGAGCATGAAGGGGCTACAACATCCAAACATCTGCTCAAATTCCTGTGACCGCTTTAATCAACAAGGTGGCTCCACCCACAAAACTGTTGCTCAGTCAATGCATTCTCTGTTGTACTCGCAATACCCAATAGATCAACTGTTTCTGAAATACTCAAATCAGCTCATCTACCAACACAATCCATGCCACATGATTACAGTTACATAGATCATATTTTTCCCCAATCTGATGTTTGATGTGAACATTAACTGAACCTTGACCTGTGCTGCCGCCACATGATTGGCTGATTAGATAACTGTATAAGCAGGCGTACATTTTTTTCTATAAAGTGGATGGCAAGTGTATAACAATGTTCCCAAAAAAATGTCAGAATACGTACTTTGAGATCACATTTTCTCACAGTATTTTTTCAATCCTAATGCCTATACCTAAATAGCTCAGCTTTTATTTTCTCTCTAGTTACTGAATAAATCACTGCAGTTCATTCATAATGTAATTTAAACCTTGATCCCAATTGTGTCATTCTAAGCACATTTCATTTCATAAATTTTGGTTTGCTGTTGCTTGTAGCCTCTGGACTTTGAGAAGAAACGCACTCATAACGTGGTGTTGGAGGCAGTGAATAAGCATGTGGATCCACGCTTCGTGGACCTGGGCTCCTTCCGGGACCAGACCATTGTCAGAGTCAGCGTGTCAGATGTGGATGAACCTCCAGTCTTCAGTCCACCCAATGGAGCTATTATGGAAGTACAAGAGGATGCCAAGCAAGGGGCCCTTGTGGGCTTTGTTACAGCTAGGGACCCAGACGTGGATAATGTCCCTCTTAGGTATTAATTTTCTGTCATATATCTCACTGGAGAAGTGTATTGCCTGACTTAAAAACATATCTATCTATCTATCTATCTATCTATCTATCTATCTATCTATCTATCTATCTATCTATCTATCTAATCAATTATATGATCTTCATAATACAAACAATTAGTCATTAGTTATTATGTATTATTAGACTTTGAGAATTAGAATTGGATTAAATCAATCCACATAAGTGCAGTGTTTTTAGAATTCAGCAGATTTATCAGAGCTGTTATAATGTTCCCATTTGTGAACAAAACACATATATTCAGAAATTGTTATTTTTGTGTGTGTGTGTGTGTGTGTGTGTGTGTGTGTGTGGTGTTTATTTATGACCTGCCCCTGGTCCATGGTCATTTAGATAAGGATATATTTCCACTGTTGACAAGACACCTTATTGGAGATATACTTACCAAGCTGCTTACTGAGATAATACCCTACATCAGTCAGGGTTTTCCAGTGCTAATCCATGAGTCCATTTACATTCTATTTCCCTGCACTAGATTTACTCACCTATGAGTTCATCTCCTCCATTCAGTTCCATGCCTTCCACCCAAAACTCTCTCTCTCTCTCTCTCTCTCTCTCTCTCTCTCTCTCTCTCTCTCTCCCTCTCTCCCTCAAAAAAACAAAAAACAAAACCCTATGCAATCATAAAGAGCTGGAACATCAGTCTTTTCTGCGATTGCTTGCATGGGCCTCCACCTTAAAACCAAGTCTTATTCTCTACTCAATTAAGCAGTGCTAGTTTGCTAGTGCTAGTGCTTTGCTTCCTGATTTTTGTTTTCTGTTATTCTTATACAGGTTGCCTCTGCATAGTGACTGACAGACAGGGAAGTGTGTCTCAGAGCTCCAAGACAGAAAAAACATAAGCAGCTATCTTAGATGTCCATCAATAGTATGAATGATAGAATGATGTCTATTAGCCTTCCATGGGTATGTTTCAGCAGGGAAAACAGTAAATAGAAAATCAGTAGTTCATAGCTACTCCAATATTATCAGGGGTGACACTACTGGTGTCAATACTGACTGGAGGGAGACAGTGCCTAACGTATTAACCAAATAATATCATCATCATGTCCACTGTCAGTTAGCTGACAAAGATATTTACATTCTAGGCTAGTATTAGCAAAAACAGTACCAATTTATGGAAGAAATGTAACAGTATAGAACCGAGTCTTAACTTGTAGAATCGAGTCTTAACAAGGATTTTAAAACACCACAGACATAAAAAGAAATTACATTAGTCTAATGATGACAAGTGTATTTACTGTTTTGCATTTACGTCTGCTTGATCACTTTTAATAATGACATTGCCATCCATATTTGTGTGATATAAGTAATGAAACACCACAGCCAACACATTTCTAGCACAAATCATGTTTTTGCATCAAACTTTTTATGACTATTACAAGTTATTGTACTTTAACTTTTATTCTAAATGTTAATTTTTGGTACATGTAGGAGTTGCATTATGCTTCAGTGCCTCTTCTTGTGATAAGTTGTAACCTACAGTGGAAAAAAGTCTGTTAGATGCATAATATTCAGTTTACCTATTCATAATCAAATACACGCACACAAAACAACAACACAACATACAGTATATAACTTGAAAGATACTCACAGTTGGTTGTCTGGGATGTGCAGTTTGGTGTAATTCTTAGTGAATAATTTTTGGGTTAGCTACTTTGTAATGTTTGTACTCTATATGATTAGTCACAAGTCCACCTTCAATCTCTGACATATTTTATCTTAAAACTTACCATGACTTGTCTGTTTTTAAAATACTTATTAAAATCATTTATAACTTTTTTGTCAAATTGAGCAAAGGACCTTATAAAGCATGTAAATGTGTAATGGGGTATAAGATATGTGTACATTTTTTCTTGTATGCATTCCTTAAAGACAACAAGACAATGGCTAATGAGGCTAATGAGTTTCAATTATCTTTATTCTGGAACATTCATAAAAAAGGGAATCCTTTCTTTATTAAAAATGATAAACAGTCATTTATTTTCTTTGGCACATACAATTGACCCAGCTTTTTCTGACTTAGCTGTCAGTGATAGGTACAGTTAAGCTCTAATGGAATAAAAGATGAAAACTGACCACAAAGCCTATTACTCACACATACATATACATGTAAATCAGCTCCATTAAAATGCATGATATGGAGATAAAAGAGCTCCAGATGTTGTAAAGAGTCTAGCAGTACCATGCAGGTTAGCTAGCATAAACGCATGAAAGGCATTGCTCCCATGGCTATCTTGAAAGTTAAATTATCCTTATTGGGCTCATGTAAATGAAAAGAACTTTGGCTCATAGCTCTCTCATTCCCCTGTACCATACTCACAAAAACTTCTAGCTTCTAAAACCCAACCTTTACAAAACACCCCCATACCCTTTTTCTAAGGTATTTTCTGGAACCGCCTTACTCAGCTGTGAGATTTCAGCAAAGGTACATAGAAATCAGATATTGGGATAGAAACTGTAATTCATACGTGACATTTTTAAGTGTATTGATTTCCTACAGGAATTATGGGTTTTTCATTAAGAGCCATAATGTTTTACAGTTTTCCTTAACACAGGTATTCAGGTTTGACTGTAAGCAGAGTTACTGGCACCTTAGCTTAGAGCAGAGATGGACCTAGATAGAGCAGGAGGAAACAAAACTATGTATATCAAAGGACACATTATCCTACATATTATGTGTGGATCATTTTCTGGTTGGAGTTGATCTCTTCTGGATGACCTGAACAAAACTAAGCAGAGAGTTCTGGAGTTACGACCCTTGGATAAGGTGTTCCTTTGGTCTAGAGGAGTAGTGCACTTATATGAACAGGAGATGTTGAAAAGCTGGGCAGTTGAGGAATAGTGTGAGTGTATGTGTATGCTCACAACGTTTATTAAAGTACACACAATCCATACACAGATAAGACCTTATAAAACACTTTTAACAAGTGGAAAGTTGAAGAGAACTGATGTAACAGGTGTTCCTCATAGGGTGTGTGTGTGTGTGTGTGTGGGGGGGGGGTCCCTTATAAATATGATTGACACCAGGTTCACCACTCAGGTAGATACAGGCAACAGATAGAGAAATACCGATAGATAGAGAGAGATAGAGAGAGAGGCAGACAGACAGACAGTGAGAGAGAGATAGAGAGAGAGAGAGAGAGAGAGAGAGAGAGAGCAAGTGAGCAAAAAGCAGCAAGCAGACAAATATAGACATGTACACAGTAATGCTTACCTTTAAAGAGCAAGCATGTTTGCTAATACCTACTGTAGGTGCACTTCAGCCAGTTTGCTTGCATTTGTGGTGACTGTCTAAGTTATAATTTTCAAAACAATAAAGTTCTCTATTTCTGATTATATTTAGAAGAAAACATTAGTAACTGGTTTGAAATTTCCTCTCAATAGTGTTGACTACACTAGTATTTTCATATCTTATGCTAATTAGTCAACATTTATTAAGTCCCATTTTGTCCTCTTAGATCAGCACATCTCCTGCACCAAGGGAACTTTACCAAGTATCCACCTATAACTTAACACTATCAAAACGACACTACTAAATGCATGCTGGGAGGACTGAGTCCACACAGCACTAAGTAGGAATTTAAGGGAGCAACCATTCACAGATAATATTACAAAAATTGCAGTAGTAACTATTCAAAGCTTTTTCCCCATTTTGTTTGGTTTATGTTAACTTTTGCAATGACTGGGCTAGAGTAATAGAATTAACTACTGCAATTAGCTGAAATGAACTAAACTTGATTTACCAAACCGTGAAAAGTAGGTGGAGCATTTTTCAAGCCAAAGGGCATTATTGTCTTTTGCAGGAAACCATCTGGTGTAACAAATGCTGAAATTTCAGAAGCAGGGGGAGTTTGTGGAACCTGCCAATGGCCCTTAAGGAGATCCAGTTTATTTACAAAGTGGGCAAGGCTAACATTATCAATGCAGTCATCTAATCTTGCCAAAGGAAAACAATCAGAAACTAATTGCATTAACCCACCTGTAGTCAGTACAGAACCTATACTGAATGTGGAATTGGATTTGAGGATGAGTAAACAAGAAGAGCTCTAAGGACTTGAGCTGTGTTTAGTTAAGTCATGTTCCAACAAACAGTCAACTTTTATCTTCATAGCAGCTCTTTTTGTAGTATTATCTTTATATCTGTACCGTTTAAGAGGCTTCATTACAGTTACCCATATATCTTGCTGTAGAACATTGGTTTGAGGGGGGACATCACTAAATTAGGAAGGGAGATCTTGTGTCAAAACTAAAATGTCCTTCTTCTGTTCATGGGCTAAAAGTAAAAATAAGTCTCATAAACATAGACAGAGTTTGACAGTGTAGCGCAAGACTAAGGTACAGTCTGGACTTCTGGTTCAGTATTAAGAGGTTTGATTGTTATGATTGTTTCAGCAGTAGGGTTATAAGCATGATAAGCCTGCAACATGTTAATGCATGCTTTTGTGAAGACGTTTGAATAACAGCCTGCGTCTTTCAGTTTGCTGAGAAAAGAACCTTGGACTGGAAAAAGGACCAAAATCTGGCCTCCAGGCTAAAGAGTTCTGAACGATGAATGATGGATCTTCAAAGAATTCAGAACCTGAGAAAATTCTGTACACAGAAAGTTAGTTTCCTGTTCTATACAACTCTAGGGAGCAGAATACAAAATGAAATAAAAAAATGAAACAGTTCAACAGAGCTTGGACTGTAACAAGCTGAGATCTCCTGCAGTAGCATTACCTTGGAAAAATTAGTTGGTTTACACATTACTGTTAACAGGTAATAATTCCCAGAATTTGTCTTTAATAAAGGATCTAAATAAACTAAATCTTGCTCAAATTCTCCTGTCAATGGAATTTAATGTAATGGAGCGAATGGATCTTTAATAATGAGCTACATCCATTCTTAAAGCAGTCCCAATGAAATGCTCAAGAAACATAATTATTTCCAAATTTCCAGACCAAGTAACTATCACCCATGGACATGATGACAATATGTAGATGGTAAAAACAAACAATCACAGTCCCTTCTACTACAATCTAGGATACCATGTACACAAACTCCATTATCTATTAAAACTGCAACTTTGTAAGGAGCTACATCAATAGAACAACAATTCCTGTCTGGAATTAGCTTGTTGAGACAGAGTGAGCTGTCCTCGACTAACAGCAGCTGCATTACAGTATGTCCTCTTTGCTAGAGATTGAGCTATTTTGCACTAACAGTGGTGCTTGAGAAAACTACTGGATTAGATTCCACACTCATTTTCTAAGCTTATTAAAATGATTAAATGTATGCAATTTTTTTTTAATATGTATGCAATCAAGATTTTCTGGATGCAAAGGCAGTCTTATAGAAACCAAGACTGTGACAAAACATATGGATTCTATAAAAGGTCTGTTCATATAAGGTAAATGTTAAAAAAAAACATTGTTTAAATAATAATATTGTTTAAATATTGTAAAATAAACATGTCCGTAGCAGCTTCAGGCAGAGAATATCTATTACTTTAGTAAAATAAATTAAAAATGTTTAACTTTTCTTAAAGGGCACCATTAATCAAATAAAATATATATATTTTTTTGGCAAACTCCACACAATGTTTGTGACCTTGCATTTTAATGGCCCAGACTATGTGCTTCAAGGACCAGGTTGTAAGAACTGGATTGCCAATTTTAAAAGTTTCACAATGGATAATTTCTTAGAAAGATAGTGAAGCACAAACTGCCCGAGCTTTCCTACCAAATTGCATTGCAAATTGAGAGTCCAAATATATTTCAGTCACTTTCAGTTTGAACATATACAGGTACAGTAGTTGCAATATGTTCAAAGACACTAAAACAGGTATCTGGTTTATCTTCTTTAAATGGAGGTACACAATCTGCCTAGTTATACCAATGGCTAGTATCTGGGGTAGAATGTCTCTGGAGTCCACCTAAGGTTCAAAAGGAGGAAATATGGGATGAAGTGGCACAGCCAGTGAAGATTACCAGGAGGACTTTATGGGGTCTGAAAAAGTATTCTAGGACTATACAATCTTTGCTGTACTGAGTTCCAGTTCCCAGAATTGAATTTACTCTGCCTCCAATTCCATCCTGCAGATAACTAAATACAGCTCCATTTCCTCACAACAAGCCAAGTCATGTGTAGCAGTGCAATAAATAACAATATAACACTAACATAAGAGACATTAATATGACTAGCCAGGCAGAACAAATAGCAGATATCAGTTAGCACTGTTAGCTCAAAATCAAGCACAGAAACACACAAATGCAAGTATTAACAAACAAAACAAAAATGAACATTAATGATAAAATGAGTGTGTGTGTGTGTGTGTGTGTGTGTGTGTGTGTGTGTGTGTGTGTGTGTGTGTGTGTGTGTGTGAGCTAAACAACTGGCTTGCTGTTGCCATTATACTCACTATAAATACCAGACTCTTTCCATTTTGGATCTCCATGATTAATTGTTCCAGTGGTAATGATGATTGACACCCTGTTCACCAATCGGGCATAGAGTTGCAGAGAAATAGAGACTGAGAGAGAGAAAGAGAGAGAGAGAGAGAGAGAGAGAGAGAGTACAAGGCAGCAATTAGACAAGCACATATGTGAACAAACTGATGCTCATGCATGTAACACAAGGTAATATGTTTATTATTCTGGTTGAGGGGTGCATGGGTATTGTTGACCAGACAGTTATTGGCCCGTGCTTCTGAATTTTCTCATAAATGTCCCATTGAATGTCATTAAGTGTACAGAAAGGAGTAGGATGGCTGAAAAAGAGTATCTGTCTTCATGTTCTTACTCCTTGGTTGATACAAAATGATGAAATGTCTGAACAATTCCGACCTATGAACGTAACAAATGACTGTTCAAATGTAGGTGGTACTATAAAAACACAGTAATGCTATTTAGTCTCCTGTAATCAAATCAAGGGTGGAAACCCTCCCCGATTTCTTCCCACAGGTCCGTGGAACAGTGGGCAATTTGGATGGTCTGACATATCATGGTGCAAGTGCTTTGTAAATGTACTCCATAGCCACATTTTCTACCAGGGATAGAGGGTATGGCCTAAAGCATGTTGGAAGAGCACACTTTGCTAAAATTATGGTGCAAACATATGTGACAGCACTATTTAAAACCTCTTTTACATCTTGATATTGTATTGAGATCTCAACAGGTGTTTGTTCAGAAGAACTTTACATAAGTGCTTCAAGGAATTTTTTTTTTTCCTAGACATTAGTATGATACCAAGATCAAACTGTATCTTCCAGCAGATGTGTGGGTTGTGTTTGCAGAGCCAGGAAATACCTAGCATAATAGGGTGACTTGTCATTTAAAGTACCACAGATGCTGGAGCAAAAGTGTTTAGTAAAAGGTGTCCTTTCCTGACCCAGTAAAATTGTAGACGCAGGAATCGTATGGATATCTTGCCTTCCGATGAGCCAAGAGGTTCCAAGAAGCTATGTAGTCCTAAAAGGGCATAATTTTTAACTTTTCCCTAGTGTAAAACTTTGGCAAGATATCTTTCACCTGTCATCTAAAAGAGATAGCCTAGGTCTAGGTCTAGATTCTAGATTCTTAGCCTAGGTCTAGATTCTGATACACTATTGTTACAGGAACCACCGTTTTTGAATAAGCTGATGCAGTTAGATAAAGGTCAAAGAATCCATGTAACAGTGTAAATCCACACGTAACTACATTGAAAAGCCATTGTGATAAATACCTCAATTTAGCCTCATTATACATTATGTACAAAAGAGTTCAAACATGTGAAATGTAGCTTTTTATACAGATTCATGTTGTGGCTGACTTTAAAATAATTAATCAATTGAAGGTTCATGGCTGAATTAAAATAAACTGTGATTTTTTTTTTTTTTTTTTTAGGTATCACATAAATAATTACTGTATTTTATTTTTCAACGTATACAAGTACTGACATCTCTTGCCCTCTGCTTAGATTCTCAATAGATCAGAGCACAGATCAGGAGCAGATCTTTAACATTGATGCAGTGACTGGTGCAATCACTCTGGGGAAGCTCTTGGACAGGGAGACAGCAGGCTGGCACAACATCACAGTGACAGCAGTAGAAGCAGGTACGTCCTGTACTTCTTCAAAATGTGATACATGCTACAGCCTAAGGCCTGTCATTTCAGTTCGGATAAACAGATGGCAAAATACATACCTTTTTTTTTTTATCTGCATTTTAGCAAGGGTAGTTATGGTTTAAAAACCCATTAAACTTATATTAATGAATGACTATGGTAGCTCAAACTAAATGTTTTTTTTTCTTTGATTAAATATTAATGTATTAAGCAGATCTCAGTCTGTAGTCAAATGTACAGACTGTTAATCTAGTGATAAATTCGGTATTTTTTAATAAACCTATATTTGAATTTCTATAAATCAGACATAAATAAATGCATATTACTGTGAAATATTATGACCTAGATGTGCATCATTGAAACTAACATAGTAAGAAACAAAAGTTTTAAGCTCTACATTATGTCAAAGAAATATGTTAGCCCTTGAAGGAAGGGGAAAGTGTGAAAAGACTGGGTGAAGTGTGTGAGTGAGCACTGTTTTCTATGGTCCACTTCATTCTGGTATAATGTTTAAAATAGTGACTAGGGTCCCTGAGGGTTTGTTGGGTTTACCTTGTCAGCAAAAATATCTAACAATAGAGACAAATTTGGGCTGTATTTCAGCATCGACACAGCTTGACAAAGCAGGAAGTGCATGCTGTTAGAGTCATTGTAAAGTAAAGTCTTCTGTTCCCAGTAAGCCTGCATACTGTTGGCAGCTAGAATAAATAAACCAGTCTTTTTTTTCTTAAAAAATTTATTTCATTGGTCATTTAGAGGAACATACTTCAATGATTTTGTTTTTGTTCTACTACTGTCAAACTGCAAAGACTTGTCTCTCGGCAACGAGGAGAGACTAAATAAAAATAGTAATAATGGTAGTGATGCTACAGAAATTAAAGGTAAAAGAAATAATCAACACACAGAGACAATTGCTGGTTATGACAACAGTGACATTTATACAGTAACCCCTCTAAACCGCAATAAACACTGCTGAGTGCCGATGCCAGGTATCACACCAGGACTTTCTAGTGCAGCTTATAGTATAAAGACCACATGCAGTGCTATAGTTGCTGCTTCAAGTGAACCTGCTGATCCAGCACCCATGGCAGAAGAGACTGAGCCCAAAGAGGTTTTTAAATACTAGGATCTAACACATCTCTTTGCACAGACATATTTGAAGATAATCTTTAGAGGAGCTTCAGGGAAGCTTCACTAAGTTTAGTCTAAAAAATCTGACAGTGAGTAAACAGATATTTCATGGTGGCTCTGCTGCTATATATATTTTAAATTCATTGGATAAATCAAGATACTAAGTGCTGGAAAGCTAAATAACATCCTACTGTAGATAATGATGAAAAGCCAGTATAGACGAAACCTTAAAATGTCATTCCCAAACTCTTCCCAATCTGTTTATATATATTTATTAACCACTAAAAAGTCAACACTGGAGATCAACACTTGTTCAAACATTCATGAGCGTCATGAGGGATAAGAGTCCATCTCTAAAAAAAAACAAAACCTAAATATGACAAATCAACGATAGCATTAAAACCACTTGCCTGTGTAGGTCCCCCTTGAGCCACCTACTGTACAGTAAATGCTTCTGACCTAGTTAGGCAAGAATGTTGCTGAATGAATGCAGGATGCTTCTGAAAGTTGCAAGGTGGGACCTCCATGGGTGTAGGACAGTGTGTTCCACAGACGCTCGATCAGTCTGGGGAATATAGAGGACAAGTCAACACCTCAGCTCTTTGTCATGTTTCTTAAACCATTCCCGGAGATTTTTTTGCAATGAGGCAGGGTAATTGCAATAGTAAGGAATACGTACCAGTGTCATGTGGTCTACAGCAATGTTTAGGTAGATGATGCCATACACATACATCCCAGGACCAAAGGTTTTCCAGCAGAACATTGCCCAGAGGATCAGACTTGCATTACATCTTTGGGTACCCATGACTCACTCCCTGGTTCACCAGTTGCTCATTCTAGGCACTAAACACTGCATACTGGGAACACACTGTCATTGGTTTTGATGTTATGGCTGATGTGTATCACACACACACATACACACACACATTCATGACTATGTATGTGTTACATTCATGACATCTTTTAACATTGGGTCTCTATGTATGAATGTATTCAGGGACATAGAAATAAAGTGCATTATTTAATTAATTACATTTTTTATTCTGTGAAAGATTAACACTGGCATGTATAGCCAAACAAGTTGGATATCACTCTGTAAACATAGTAGTTGCGGTATGGTTTTAATTATATTTAAATACTCAGCCTGCTGCTTTTTAAATACAGTTTGCTGGAAGATGCAACCTTGGGGATTTCAGTTTCTTTTTTTTTTTCTTTTTTTTTTTTTTAAATATATACACAAATTCAGCAAACTGTATTTAAAAAGCAGTAGGTTATGTCAAGATTGTAATACATACATACTCAGGAATGTGTCTGTGTGTGTAGATATACATCAGCCATCAAACATCAAAATGTAGGACATAAACATGTTTTTTATTATTAATTTATTAATTAACTAATTAACTAATTAATTAATTAATTAATTAGGAACATAACAGAGAGAATCAAGGGGAAGGTGTACAGGACAGTGGTGAGACCGGCCATGCTGTATGGTTTAGAGACCGTGTCACTGTAGAAGAGACAGGAGTCAGAGCTAGAGCTAGCCGAGCTAAAGATGTTGAGTTTCTCTTTGGGAGTGACAAGATTGGAAAGGATTAGGAATGAGTACATCAGTGGGACAGCTCATGTTGGACGTTTGGGGGACAAAGTTAGGGAGGACAGATTAAGATGGTTTGGACATGTTCAGAGGTGGGAGAGTCAGTATATTGGTAGGAGAATGTTGGACATGGAGCTGCCAGGCAGGAGGAAAAGAGGAAGGTCAAAGAGGAGGTATAGTATATGGATGTAATTAATGAGGATATGAAGCTAGTGGGTGCAAGTGTTGAGGATGCAGAAGATAGGGATAGGGGGAGAGAGATGATTCGCTGTGGCGACCCCTGAAGGGAAAAGCCAAAAGAAGAAGAAGAAGAATTCATTCATTCATTAATAAAAGTATTTATTCATTTTTGGCCCAGAAGCATCGTTCCCAGCTGCCTTAGGACAACAATATTTTACTGGGAGGAGGTTGTCAATGTACCTTATACCATAATATAGGTAGGAATCATGAAGGGTTCTCACATTTTGTCTTGTGAAGTTCTTAATTGATCTATAAAGAGACTCTTGTCAAGGGGTTAGACAGTGCAAGTGATTGAAAGTTAATTCAAAGTGTCTGAGGAATGCATAGGCTAATTTTATATAGAGGCTTGCACCCGGGGCAGATATTTTGGCAAATCTATGTCACCAAATTCTCTATCATTTTATTTCTTTATTGTATCTCAGCAACTGTCTGGATCTCATTACTGACTCTGGCACTTTAATAATAGATTACTTCTGTATCACTCCTTTATTTTTACCTTTTCTGAGACTATTGAAGAGAGAAAAGATGTTGGTTTCCCAACTGTCAGTGGTGTTATATGAGAAAAGGCTATAGAAAAGTTAAATATAAATATATAAAACTATGCTGTATATACATACAGTATACCCCCTATTCTTTAAAAGAAAGACAAGCCAAAGGAAACATTTTTTAGTTTTACTAAAAAACTGTGTGGCAGCATAGGCACAAATGAATAATGTGAAAGCCAGGCATCTGAGATTGTCTTTTAAGTTTTTTTCAGTCAGAGACCTGTGAACTTGTGGCAACTGGTGACATCTGACATTTGCTGAAAATCACCCGGGCAGGATGTTGTGGCAGCCGAGTAAAACTTTTTGATGCTTAATTGCCCAGGAATTTTATGATGTACTAATAGAGTGCATTGATCATGTGACTCTTCCCTTGAGTTTTCAGAGGGCAATTTTTTTTTTCAGAATTACCAAAAATAGGTAAGCTTTTAAATTAAAGCACTGGAACAAAGTGCCATTTCTCTAGATTGGAAATTATTGTCAAAGGATTTGACCAACAGACTAAAAATCATTATATCAATACTATTCAGGTATGTCCGATATACATTATCACACAAGGGATCATTTTGAAAACCTTTCCCTGTTAAAAGACATTATGCCTTTTGCTAAACGGTAAAACAAAAGACTAAAGCATTTGCTTTCTCTTTTTAGAACAAAAAAACACTGTAACATAGTAGATTATCTGTAAATATTTAACCCGGCTTTTGGTTTTGGTGCACTTTTTGTATTCTATATCAAAAGTTTAAATCATATTAGAATACATAGATATAACATGAGAAGTAATAGCTCTGTTTTAAGAACTTAAGTTCATCCATTTCTAAGGCTGTTACATGGTCTTTCAATTAAGTCCTTATTGTGTTAACTTAGAAGACATCTTCATGGGATTATTATTGACATTTTCCCAGTCATGATTCCTGTAAAATTCACAGCCTACAGTATGATGACTATGTACTGTAGCAATATAGGAGACATTGTCAAGTTTTCCAAAAAAAGCAGCATCTGCTTAGAGAGACCCCCAATTGAGTGATTGACAGAATGATGGCCCATCCTAACTCTTACAACAGTGCAGATGGGAAAATTAAGTTTCATAGCTCATAGCTTGGTGGATACTTCTACAACACTCCTATACATGAAGAAGACCTTCATTCTTAAACTCCCCTAAGGATTTTTCTCCCCATGTTCAAAAACCTGGAATGGCAATCAGAGGTTTCATTCAGAGGTCTGAATATGGCTTTCTCCATGCACCAGAAATTGGGAAATAGTTCTTGATTAATAGATGTTTTTAATGAAACTATTGAAACAGATACATAAAGCTTGAGAAATGGATGACATTCATGGTCAAATGTGTTTACTACATACAGTACATACAAAGATATACATAAATTAGACAAATCAAAATATCCAGGCACAGATTAAACTAATAACAATGACTCATAACAATCTCATAACAGTGTATGTCGAGGTCTGGGATATGTTAGACAATTATTAAACAGATTGTTCTTATAGTTGATGTGTTGGATGCTAGAGAAATTGGCAGGAATGAATACCAGAGTGTCTCTGACAAGGGCCATAGTGTCATGACTACATCAGTGGGTCAGTGCATCATTGGAATGGCAATGCCTGTAGTGTGCCTCCAGTCTGCAGTAGTCAGTACATACAAATAGTGGTCCAAGAAAGGTGTTGGCTTCAAACCAACAAAAACACCTCTAATGGAAATTCAAGCATCAGAACTGGACCTTGTTGCAATTTTTGTACTCCACTTACCTAGGGAAATTATAGCAGAAATTAAGCCAGTATATGGAGTGTAATGCTCTGGGAAATGTTCTGATGGGGAAACTCTACATTCAGCTATTCATTTGGATGTTAATATGACACATGCCATTCATAGTCCCTGATCTAGTCAGCTAGCATGAGATGTTTTTGAGATATATTGAATATTCTGTATTATTATATTCTGATATATTGCTCTGTATAAGGTTGTCTGATAATTGCTATGAATGTAATATAAATAAGCAATTTCTGCATGACAGTATATTCCATATTTAAAAATGCAGAAGTCCATGCAAATTAAGTCGATCAATTCGAGGCTTCATTCATTAGCCATCCTAAGTGTACATTTACTCACATACAGTATAGAAGCATGAGTAGGATACAAATGTTGTTGTTTTTTTATTTCCTGAATCAGGAGGATTTTCATATATATATATATATATATATAAATTAGAGATAAATTCATACACATCAAGCTTGATTCATGACGCCCAAAAAGTTGCCCAGGTCTCCACATTCCCCAGATATGAATTCAAATCTAGGATAGCACCTTTCTTTGATAAATTGTCCTTTGATAAATGTCCATGCCTTAGCTTGTTGGAGCTGTTTCGGTGGAATGTGAAAGACCAACAGCATATTGGGTAGGTAGGTGGTCATAATGTTTTGGCACATGGATGTATGTTTTAGTACTAATGGGAAAAATAAATAAGATTTATATGCTTTTCCTTTTTTTTTTTTTTTTTTTCTTTTCACTTGTTAAATCTGCACTTTTAAAAGAGCACTAAACAGAAGAACTGCCTACCAACCTCATCTTCCCTAAAGATCTATAGATCTCAATTGGACATTACTCTGTTGTGTGGTGGCTGCTATAATCTGTAATCTGATTTACCTACAAGCTCATATTGTGGCACTATTTGTACTTTTATCATCGTTTTCTGTGCATGCCTCATAATACCACCTCTGTGTGTTTTCTTGGGAAATACTATAAAAGTAGATGTTTGTTATACAGTAGGTACACAGACTGTGTTTATATTGGACTGTAAATGTAAAAGAGAACAGTGCTATACTAAAATCTAATCACTGTAAATACTATGGTCATAATCTTAATATTCTGGTTCTTTTAAAAAAGTATTTGTACAGTAGAAATTTTTTGTAGAAAGTGTTAACATAGAGCTCACATAATACCATCAAACTGGAAATATAGCACTGTTCAAAACATTAAAAGATGCAAGAGAAGCAAATATGTCAGTTAATGGGTGTGATATTTTTTGGCATTGGGGTTTTGATTCTTAAAAGATAGGAAATGAAAGGTTTTTTTAAAGTCTTTCTATCTCCCTCTCACTCTCTGTTGCTCACATATTAAAACACACAAACACACAAAGGGGAAGTGAAATCCAAACTTAGAATCTCTTCCTTATAGCTTTTAAATTATTAGGCCACATTTACTGGTATCGGCAACCAGTTCAATTTGATTCTGTCAGTCAAACCAACATGCTGGATGACAGCTAAAGGTCAGTTGCAGTTGCTGCATATAAGAAAATTCAGGAGTTATACACCACACCACCACCATGAACTGCATTTTAGTACTGGAACACAACAAATGTATCATTTGCTTTCTGGAATTTGGGAATTTAGTTGTGCAGCATCTCTTTAATCTGCGGAAATCATTTTCCTTAATGTCTTACCCTCATATGACTATTTAAGTTTACCCTTAATGTTATTTAAATTTAAGTTTCAACAGGAGTAGAGGGTACCCAGGTCATTGCTTTGTGAAATTTATGAGTGCTCCGAGAATTGTTTTCTTGGAATTATGGAATTTGGGAATTTAGTTTTGCTGTTGGAAAAATGATCCACTTCCTTTTTTCATTGAGTTCTTTCCAGAGTAACTTGAGATGTTGTCTCTGGAAACGCTTTGCTTTTGGCAGTAGCACTGACAAACTGCTCAGCAGGTGCCAAATCCTATCTTTCAAGAAAGAGTGACATACAATTTTTTCAGACTCTGATTATATGTTTGATATCAAATTGCAGGCTGCATTGCAGGTAAATTGAAGGGAAGTGTATCATGTCTCACGTGCAGGGAAATATATGAACTATAACATCTTTATCAAAGAAGTGAAGTTGTTAAAATGTTAAAAACACTGGAATATAATAATATGAAATCATGCTTGCTTTATAAACACACATAGATTTTTGAAGAATGTTGGACAGATGCACAGCTCAAGCAGATATCCTGCAGATTCCATAGTGCTCTTGGTGGACTTCACTGCTCAGGTTAGCCATTTGAGCAAAGATAGAAATAACAATGGTGTGTGATTGGGAGGAATGAACTCCCAGATCTGAACACAATTGGTAAAATGTGCAAATCATTGATTGTCAATCACAAATATTTAGTTTAAACAGAAGGTTATCATAAGAGCACTTGGGATAAAGGTCAATAATCTATTATGTGAATGTACAGTATCGTCAGACCTGTAACCATAATGTTTCTGGTAGAGAGGATGATTTATTTAATGTATTCAATTTAGTTTACATCAGAAAGATATTGGCAAACTGCATTGGGGTCTCATGAGGTGGAGATGAGTCAACACACAAGGTCTGATAAACAAGTTTCCTCTACTGAGGTTATTACTGGATTTGAACGCAACACTATAAGGAACTCTAACCCAGTGAACATGCGCTCTCTTTGGCAAGTGTAAGAAATCACTGGTGTGATTTTTGGAATCTCTGTATTTGCAGGAAGTATGGCAATATGATATGGCAATCTTCATAGCAACAACCGATGAGATTCAGCTAGAGATGTTGACGTTGCTAGACAGGGTTTAGGTTATGAATATGGGTCTTCAAGGTTGCAAGGAATTTAGGTGCAATACCATTTACTCACACAAAGTTATGTGTATAGGTTTAGTTTTTGCTGTTTTGTTTTTTTTTGTTTGTTTTTTAAATGAGACCAGAAACTGTGTTCTTCCTACAGTTGAATTTAGGATTCAGAAGGAGCAATGCAGGCTCCACACAGACTGTGGATCAATGGACAAGCTTTTTACTTAATCACTGCTTTGTGTGGAGAGATAGGACCTTACTGATTCCAGTCTACATGTGTTTTGTGGATTTAAAGAACACTTATGATCACAGACCTTTTCATTTAGGCATTTCAACAGGAGTAGAGGGTACCTACTGTAGGTCGTTACTTTGTGAAATTTATGAGTGCTCCGAGAGTTGTTTGCATTCTTGGAATGAAGGCAACACTGCTTAAGATGGGTGTTAGACTCTGCCAGAGATCTGTCATAACTTTACTCTGTTATATTGGACAGTGAATCACGAGGTGGAGAGGTATCTAGTATGGAGGGCTAGAGGTAACATCTCTGTTTGCTGCAGATGATGTACCATCTTGGCATCATCTAAAGCAGCTAGAATAAGAATCAGCATCTCTAAATTAGAGATCATGGTTTTAACCTGGAAAAGCATTTGGTTCTATCTCTAGCCAAGTATGGAGACATTGCCTCAGAGCAAGTTTACATAATCTAATTCAAAATCATAGAAAAGTGAGTGTGAGTTTAAAAAAAATTGCTTGGGTCAGCAGCAACATATCCTTATTTATGTTGATAAATGGTGTGTGTTGAAAGAATAAACTTAATATTATGGGAAACCATAGGGTGAGGTGCTTATCAATCCAGAAGGGTCTCTAAGTAGCGCTGCCGCTCCTCCAAATTGAGAGGAACCTGGTATGGTGTGTTTTCTTAAGACTTGTTAGAGAACTATGATAAATTATTTGTGATCTTTCCCTGATTTCTACAATATGTTGTGTGAGTGCGTGAGTGAGTGGAGTAAGTGGGGTAAGTGAGTGAGTGGGGTGAGTGAGTGAGAGAGTGAGTGAGTGGAGTAAGTGAGTGGAGTAAGTGAGTGAGTGGAGTAAGTGAGTGAGTGGAGTAAGTGAGTGAGTGGAGTAAGTGAGTGAGTGGAGTAAGTGAGTGAGTGAGTGAGTGGAGTAAGTGAGTGAGTGAGAGAGTGGAGTGAGTGAGAGAGTGAGTGAGTGAGTGAGTGGAGTAAGTGAGTGAGTGGAGTGACTGGAGTGAGTGAGTGAGTGGAGTGAGTGTAGAGGAGTAAGTGAGTGAGTGGAGTGAGTGAGTGAGTGAGTGGGTGAGTGGAGTAAGTGAGTGAGTGAAGTGAGTGAGTGAGTGGAGTAAGTGAGTGGAGTGAGTGAGTGAGTGAGTGAGTGAGTGAGTGAGTGAGTGGAGTAAGTGAGTGAGTGGAGTGACTGGAGTAAGTGAGTGAGTGGAGTGAGTGTAGAGGAGTAAGTGAGTGAGTGGAGTGAGTGAGTGAGTGAGTGAGTGAGTGAGTGAGTGAGTGGAGTAAGTGAGTGAGTGAGTGAGTGAGTGAGTGAGTGGAGTAAGTGAGTGAGTGAGTGAGTGAGTGAGTGAGTGAGTGAGTGAGCGAGCGAGTGAGTGAGTGGAGTAAGAGAGTGAGTGGAGTGACTGGAGTAAGTGAGTGAGTGGAGTGAGTGTAGAGGAGTAAGTGAGTGAGTGGAGTGAGTGAGTGAGTGAGTGAGTGAGTGAGTGGAGTGAGTGAGTGAGTGAGTGAGTGAGTGAGTGGAGTAAGTGAGTGAGTGGAGTGAGTGTAGGTGAGTGAGTGGAGTAAGTGAGTGAGTAAGTGAGTGAGTGGAGTGAGTGAGTGAGTGAGTGAGTGGAGTAAGTGAGTGAGTGGAGTGAGTGAGTGAGTGAGTGAGTGAGTGAGTGAGTGGAGTGAGTGAGTGAGTGGAGTGAGTGAGTGAGTGGAGTGAGTGGAGTGAGTGTAGAGGAGTAAGTGAGTGAGTAGAGTGAGTGAGTGAGCGAGTGAGTGAGTGGAGTAAGAGAGTGAGTGAGTGGAGTAAGAGAGTGAGTGAGTGGAGTAAGAGAGTGAGTGAGTGGAGTAAGAGAGTGAGTGAGTGGAGTAAGAGAGTGAGTGAGTGGAGTAAGAGAGTGAGTGAGTGGAGTAAGAGAGTGAGTAAGTGAGTGAGTGAGTGAGTGGAGTGATTGAGACATATGATAATACATTTTATATCATATTGAATACCTACAATGGTGTTTTCATTTAGAATTTCCAAGATGTTTTTTTGAAATAAAACTCTTCAAGCATCACATAATTTCCTCCAGTCTTAAATGACCTTTATGATAAAAACACAATATTACACTGACATCCATGAAACACTTCTGTTCTTCCAGCACACAAACCATTTCTTGTACTGCAGTGTTTCTTTTCTGCTCACATGCTCAGCAAGATCAGCAGCAATCAGAAGAAGTGCATTTTTTAAATATATTTCATGGCTGACAGGATATGTGGCACTCACATCTGGTGAGCCTGCAGCAGATGTGCAGCATCTCTCTAAGCTGCTGAAATCCTTCTCCTTAATATCTTAGCCTCATATGACTATTTAAGTTGAACCCAGAGCTACATGGACCAATGGAGTGGAATTACACTTACTGAACCAGAATAAGCTTTAATATATAATAATGTATAGAATATGTTGTAATAAATAATATTTTTGGGTTTCAATAGATTTTTTCTCAGATCATATCATAGCATGTAGCACTATAACATCATTTCTGTGATGTGGCGTTTGTGTATGGTTTATTGTATGAAAACTTTCTCAAAACTATATCTAGAAAAAATTCAACACACACACACACACACACATGTACATATTGTATATGAGAGAGAGAGAGAGAGAGAGAGAGAGAATATTTAAATATTTCTAGATGTAGTTTTCAGATAATTTGCATACAATAAACCTGGCAGTTCCCTGGTCTTCATGTTGGTTTATCATTTTTAATAACAAATGCAGTATTCACAGGTGAAACCCAAGACACAACCTAGAATAGACATTCAGAGCTATTAAAACCTCTTACGGGTAGCAGTGACCACTAGGGGATGACCCAGAAACAAGCTTCAATTCAACTTTAAAGCATCAAATCCTCCAAAAAGACGAAAAAACCTATTTACCTAGTAAAGTTTATACTCTCAATAATTTTTTAAGCCCACACACAAAGCGCAATATGATTCACAGCCTTCATACAATTAGAAAAAAATTTCGGACAAAACTGACCTAGGTGGCGCTAGACCGGTTTTTCCCTTACCTTTAGACGCGTCTCTTTCTTCACTGGGGTAATATATTCCAACACAAAATCCACACAGGTCCAAGGAATTGAAATCTGTAAGCCTTTTAATCCAAAACGCTCTGGCCGCAAATATTCCGTTAGTGTTCTGAAAACTGGAAACAGAAGTGCGCCATCATCTCGTTTTGCCGCTCTAACTCCTAATTGGGATATTCAAAAATTCAAAGTCTACGTCATATTTATAGCCCAGGTCCTAACGAATCAAATAAGCCCTCATTTGAGCCAATCGGTGCTTGTATGGCAGAGATAGACGGCTGAGAAGCCAATGGTGGCATGACCTCATTTTTGGGAACCCGCCTTTGACTGACAATTACTCCTTCCAATAGCAATGAAATGGGCTGGGACCTATACAGCCGTTTAGCCAATAAGCAGACGATTCCAACGGTATATGACATGCCGTATGTTCTTTGCCTGTGTCTGCGTGAACTGGATGCGCAGAAGAATTCTTGCGTAATCCCTGACCTTTTGTCCCTCTCACAGCTCAGGGTGTCAAGTTACAGGCCTGTTTTCACACCAGATTGAAGAGAGTCTAGGCTTATTTATGGCTTGTCAGACTGAGCCTGCAGCCTTTTATTTCAAAGTTATATAGTAAACAAGTACACAAAAACACTGCACCCGACGACCAGGGCCATAGAAAAATGTTCATATAAAATCCATTTTTGGGTCTTTTGACTTGAAATTTTTTTTTGGTGAAAGCCAAGACATGTGGCTATGACTCTCACTTGTCTCTAACATGTTCCAGAAAAATTAGATTAATCAGTTTATCAGAAAAACAACCCAGGCGGACAGGAAAATCTGCATTAAAACCCCTGTAACTTTGTGCCAGTAAGGCCTAGAATCAATCTGAAACTAGTTTCTGAAACTAGAGAATCTCTTCTTTCAAATGAGACTCCTGTGTGTCAAAGTATGTGGGAGCTGTACCACTTTTTGTTGGATAATGGATATAGGCGGAGGTCCTTTTAAATGCTGAAATATTTATCCTAACAGGATCAACAAAAAACACCTGTCATTTTCCAATATTTTTAATCACTTGAAAAATGGGTGGGTTTAAACTAAATGTGTCATGAGAAATGTATGCACATAAATATGTAAATATTAGAACATTCTGATCCATCATCTATTGAACACAAACCCTAAAGTCTTCAGTGTATTGCATAGACAAAAGAAGTGGACTTGCTACTAGTTTATAGTTTAGGTATATATATATACACACACACACACACACACACACACACACACACACACACACACACACACACACACACACATTCATGTACCATCACTGCTGCGGGTTCAATATGCTAAAGATTAAATAAAAACTTTTACAAAATAAATTATACGACTGCATATTTCCTGTCCTATATCCTGAGTCTTCATGGTAGCTTTACAAGAATGTAACCCTGACAGTTTCCCCAGTTATTTCAATAGCTTAATAAAAATTATATTCAGGAGGTTTTTACAGGCTGTGATTAAAGCTGTTCTAATTATTAAAATTGCCTGTCACATTCTGTAGCCAAGCTTGATCAAAAAATAGGATTCGTCAATCATGAGTTCACTTCAAAATGTGGAGAGGAATTAGGAATAAAATCAAACTAAATCCTGATTTTCTTTTGCACTAAATCTGAGTATATATATATATATATAAAAAAAATCAGACTTTATATGATAGGTAAGTGCAAGGTTTAAAAGCTTGCCATCAATGAGGTATATACAGTATTAGGAAAATGATGTGAAACAGCTTTACTGAAGGAACCACTGGACAATAATAGGTTTGTGGTTATCTTTCTGGCTTCTATAGTAAACACAGATAATCAACTATAGTATATACAGTATACATCATATGTTTCTGTTATTGACTATAGAATATTCCATTTTATTTACATCAGAAACCTGCGATTAGGGAAAAATAAATGAAAAATAAACATTAATATTGATTATACATTCTGACCTGCTCATGGCCTTTATTATCTCTCTCTTCCTCATCCTTTTGCTCTCTCTCCAGATAACCAGGCCATGGCTTCTCAGACTGCAGTTAGCATTCGTATTCTGGATGTGAACGACAATCCACCTGAGCTGGCCACCCCATATGAAGTCTCCATCTGTGAAGATGCAAAACCTGGCAAGGTGAGATAAAGCTTTTGCAGTTATTTATTATTATATTACCATTTCATAAAAAAAGAAATACTGTTGATCAAACATGCTGCACACCAGCACAGGATGATAGAGTCATAAAAGCAAGAACCGAGATATAATTTCATGAAAAACTGGTAAACCATTTGTGTTTTGCCCATAACTGCCAGTTCTAAAGAGTCTCATGGATTTCATCTCATCATGACTGATTGGAAGTCATTGACATACTTTTTGGTACTGGCTTCCTGCATTGATAAAGCTGTCGGATTTGAAAGGAGCAATTTTGCCTCATATTGTCTAATTGACTGCACAGTTTGCACTTTGCCATTTATTCTTTTGCGAGCAATGCAGAGAAATATTCAAAAAAGTAAGGTAATTAGGTTCTGTTTAGAAATATGTATTCTGATTTTTTTCCTTATTTAATTTGCTTTCCCTATGTAGTATTTAAATTTATTCACATATTATTCGTCATATATATTCAAATATTTGTTAGATTGTAGAACACCCTTTTACCATGCTTATCATTAATCTAAGAGAGAATGCATTTGCCACTTGAAACAAAAGGTGTAGGCTGAACTGAAAGCAGAGAGACCAAATGTGACACTGAGAACAGTAAGCAATGAACTCCACAGTAGTCACCTCAGCCTCCACACAAAACTCCTTCACCAAACAAGAAGCACAGAGATACATTTTTCAAATTCTCCATGTATTGCAGAGCACATGGAGACACAAGATGAGTAAAACGCCCAGCCCTTACCCATTTATTCACCTAAATAAAGAAGTATTACATTAAATTTGGGCTGCTAACCCAAGTAACCAACAATGCCACCCCGGGGCCTATGACCGGGGACTCACCTTTCACATTAAGTTTACAAGGCAGAAGGTTCGGTTACGGCTGGGTTAGGTAGCAGACACGAGTTGAATATGAGAAACAACCACATCATTGCTTTTAGGGAAAAAGGAACAGTTAGAAATAGAAAAAAGAAAACAATAATATGTATCTAGCTAGGGCTAGGGGGATAAACCATCATACACCACTCCAGGCTCAGATTCACATTTGTACCTTTGACTGTTTGAATTTGAGAATAATAAGGCAGCAAGCAGCAGGCCTGAATACTGACTCGGCCAGTCCCACGAGTCTCGCCAACTGGAAGAAAGAGTTAGATTTAGAGTGCAAAATCTGTGCAAATTCACATGCATGGCAACAGGCCAGCTAAAACTGTTGCGCTATTGGCCCAGTCCAGTCACACAATCACACAAAGCAGTTTTGACGATAAGTCACAAAAACAGGATAACCCCTACGATAATTCACTCTAATTCTACTAGTCATTCATCTGACGCAAATGCAAAAAGCAGACTTTAAAAACAACAGTCATACAGAAAAAAAAAACCTGCTGCAACAGGTTGGCCAAATTCGCAAACAAGACTATTTAAAACAAACCCTGTAAATAAATAATGGAATAGTTTTAAATGGTGAATCACAAGGAACTCAGTGATGTGCAAAATACACTCCCATGGAAACTAAAAGCATTCCACAAGGCCCCTCAATTCACACTAAAAAATAAGATAGACCCAAGTAAACCCTGCATGACAGAAACAGCCTGCCGTGCGGTCACAGCAAACAGCTCTTACATCATGGGCATTCACACGGCATGCTAGAAATAAGGTAATGTTAGACAGGGGCACTTCCATATGATGTGAATACAATCGCTTTTACAACCTCAGAACAAGAGTGCAATTGAGATCCACAACAAATACTTCTGAAGAGGTAGACAATTTTGCTACACCTGCAACCTGCATTAAACATATCTAAATATAATTTTGGAGTTGAATTGGTTTACATGCATATAAATGTTTAATAATGAAAATTCAATTAATTAACATTTAATCACATTAATCTGCAACATCTTAACATAAAACATCTTATGTGTCTGTCAGGGCTGAGGCTTGAGTTTAGTTCTCCTTCTGTGGTTTGGAGTAAACCTGAAAGGAGAACATTGTAAACATGAATTCTATGATCTTTATATTTGACCCTTCTGGCCTTCCACATTTGAACAACCCCACTGGAGGCAAACTCTGGCAATCAGTTTCTGTCAGTTTGACTCTAAAGCCAATTCCTTTCCTGCTTTTGTCAAAATTGTTTCGTTATTCCTTTGCTCCTATTTTGGACCTTTTCCAATTGAAAAAAAGGATAGTTCTGACACTTTGTACCTAAGGCAATTTATAATATTAACTGTTTTTTAGAAAGGATTGCAAGCCCAGTCAGTAAATTCTGAAAAGTTATGTTGCAAGTCTTGAGGATCAACAACTGTAAAAATATGTAGCGCCCTTTCTACAAAGCACAAACAGTGACAACAATTTTGACCACTATATCTTAAATGTATCTTGACTATTACGGCTAAGTGCTGTTTTTTAATGTGACATTGATTATGTTTTGATTTGTTACAGAAATACAGTATGTATTAAATCCAAATCAAATAAAGCTGACACGAGATAAATAACAACTTCCGTGTTAAAAGCTTTAGCCGGTCATAAATGTGTTTGTCACCTTAATTTGATTGTTCATTTCATGTTCGCAGTTCTCTGAAAACTTTGAGCTTTTAAGTGGCTTTGTGGGCATCACTACATGAAATGAGCTGTTCATATGTTGTAAAAAGTGCTTTGTCTCTTTGTACATTTTGGGTGATTAAAATAACAAGCGCGTAGGCAAGGGGGGTTCGGGTGGTTCAAACGACCCCCCCTCGATGCCAAAGATCCAGAATTTAAGTCGTTTTTTTCATGTGATTATTGTCATCATTGTTTTAATCAATGCTTGTGTCAAATATTCTGGATTGCTGTTTCAAATTAATGTGATACATTATTGTAGCTGGATGTGTGTGTGTGTGTGTCGCGCGTGCAGTTCAGAGAGAGTTTTCGCAATACACTTTTCAAAGCAACGGTGAAGCATCGCCTCTGAATGATGGGGGGAGGAGTTATATACAGTATATATATATATATATATATATATATATATATATATATATATATATATATATATATATATATATTTTTTTTTTTTTTAATTAAAAGGATTTCTATATTTTAACCACTCAATAGTCTACAATATAATATCCATATAAACATAGCATAATTATAATAATAAAACAATTTGGGATATTCAGTGATATTGGCTGTGCAATATCGACCTTTGTGATTGGCCAATACCGGCAGACTGGAGCCAATGGAAATGCTTATCTCCTTCTGTGCACCTCTTTATTCCTCTGAGTGGACATTTCTGAAGTAGTCCAACCAGAGCTGATTGACCAGGAATTGAAACGCTGGACACTGAAGTGGCAAAACAAGCCATCAGAACAAAGGCCAACTTCATGTGCTGAGGCAATCAAACAATGTGATGCGCTGATCTACCCAAACATCTTCAAGCTTCTCAGAATAGCTTGTACTCTGCCAGTCACCTCATGGGAATGTGAACGGTCGGGCCAGCACTCTCTGGAGACTGAACACAATCATGCATAGCAGCATGTGAGAAGACCACTTGTCATCCCTGGCCCTCATCCATACATGGCAGTCAACCTGGATGAAACTGGGAACATATTCTCCAAATTGCACCCAAGAAGATTGGAACTGACCAGTGTACTTAATCCATAAGTGTCAAGACAAATACAGCAACAAGCAAAGACACATTGACAGAGAGTCAAGAAATGATGATGAAAATAATTATTATTAATACTTCAGTAAAGTTCATTAAATCTATTCTGTTGTTAGTGTGGTCTTTAAACTTATGAACTGTGAATGGACTGACAAAGGTGGTACTACATGAGGAAGCAATTTGACAACAGTGCAGTAAATAATTTAGGTGCATCAAAAAGCGTGCTCATTAAGATACCAGAAGACAAGCTAATCCAGCACAAATCAGTGTATAAAAGGTCACCAAAATGAAGTAGTTGAACCTCATAATTAAATACAAAAGAAGAAGAAAAATTGCAAAAAGGTCCACTTTTTGAAAAAGAACCCCCACCCCCATTCAATAGGCTGGGTATGGACCTGAATAATCATGGCAAAATCTAAATTTCAGAAACTTTTGTAAATCCAGCCTAATATTTTTTGTTTATTTTGGCTTATGCAAATATTTACACAGAACGTCACTAATAGCTTGATAGATGAGGCCCATTGTGTATTAAATGACTACATAATGAAATACACCAAAGACCCAGATTGACTAACACAGGTAATACCCGATGACATGAAGTGAACAATAGTGTCTGAATGTCTTTTACCCTAGGTCTACATAAATTCTTGTCTTCAGCTGTACAGTATATGTACTGTATATGTAACATTTATATTTATACATTATATTGGTCTGCTCTTAATAATATATGCTTTTATAATTTTAGTAATAGTAAAATTTATTAGTATTAATTTTAATTATAATTATTAGATACATTTTTTTCATTTCAGTCTAATTTGAATAAAAAAAAAATTTGTATTCATGAGCATTTATGTTGAATTATAGATTTATTCCGACTGTAGCTTCCTGTAATGGTCTAGAATAAAATTAGGCATTGCTTCAAATAAGCTATTTATCCTTACAGCACTCTTTACTAAACAGTCAGTATATGCATGTAAGTCCATATGCACGTATGTCCTGCTGTCTTGTTTTTTATTTACAATATATTTGTATTGTGCAATTTAAATGTTATATTATATGTTCCCAGGCAAGACTGTGGTGTTTTAACGTTGCTATGGAGTGATCAGTAAGCAGCTTTCTGTAGAAAGACCAGTGTGTGGCCACTGCATGCATCATTACAAGAGGTTGATGCACTTACATAATATACAGTGCGGACTTTTATGTGTCATGGTGTGAACTTTGTGTCACCAGTGTCATGGTGTGAGATCTTTCTCTGTCAACAGCTTTAGGCACACCGGGATCCAATTACCCACCAGTATGGTCTTGATTAATAAAACAAGTAAATAAAACAGGGATCAAAAAAGTATTACTTTACTACAGGGCTTCTATGCCAGAAGCTATATTCATACTGTATGTGTAATGAAGCCTAGTCTTCCCTCCCCATTCTGAGACTATTAGCTAAGCAGTTAGCTAAGTAGATTCCATGCACACCTGTGCTGACACATTTTGGAGGAATATTACTCCTCCACACCCAATATAGCGCATTAACCTTTAGTTGATTATCACAGAGTGCAGAGATATCAATCTGAAATATTCACTAGCTTCATATCCCCCAGGTGAGACATTTCTGCTGAAGCTAGCAAGATATTTATTTCCTACAGAGGAACAAAAAACCTTCAGATACAGGTAGAAGGTTTATTAGGTTTGGGTTCTTTAGTTTAGTTTAGCCAGCAATCTTTTACTGTTTTAAACATAAAAAAGTATCCTGCACACACGAGTTAAAGGCTTCCATCTAGCCAGCCAATAGCTCATGCATGTAAACAAGATGAGAGATTCTTGTCACAATATCCATTAGTATTTACTGCATATTTCTGAAGTCCAGCTTTCAGTGTACTGCCTTCACGGTGTTCAAACAACAAACAGCTGACTAGACAAGAACTCCTGAGATGTTATACTGTAGTAGGTCAAACCAGCTAATCAAACAGAGTCAAGAACAACCAGTTAGCTGAGCATATGCTTCACCTTAACACCTATACTTAATCTGATTAAATGCACTTGTGTTGCTGAGTGATTGTGAATAGAAGTGAGCAAGTGTCTTGGGGAGTGTAGCGAGGGTTATAAGACTCAGTGCATGCTGTGAACTGGAGTTTGTCGATAGATAAAATCTTAGTACATTTCTGTCTTCGGCTCATGTATGGTTATGCGTCGGAAAGACGTTAATAGACAGTCGATGGTCTAAGGTATTGTGATAGAAGCCAACAACATTTAAGTGGAAAAACAAAAAGAAACATTTTAGGAAAAGAAAAAAGTGTAGGTATGCATGTCCCTTGTTAAAGAACCCTTGGCTTGTAATATAGAACTCATTTTTTGAGTTTTTACAAAATTAGCACATCTCTAGATCTGTCAGATTATGAAGGGCTTTCCTTTTTTATGATCCTCTTCAAGTTTTTGCACAGAATTTTGTTATGATTCTTGCAAATCTGGGCTCTGATTAGGTCATTCCAAAACATTGATTTTTTTTTTTTAAATTTTTGAAGCATCTCCTGTGATGACTTAGATTTGTGCATTGGGCCATTATTGTGCTACAGAAGCCTACAGGAATTATAGCTGTCCATGTTGTCCTGACTAGCCTCAATCCCAGCAGAAGAAAAGCAGCCCTATTGCACAATGCTGCCACCACTATGCATCACCATGGGCATGATTTTGGTCAATTCTTTTAGATATGAAGGCGATATGATCACGCTTATTTTAATAAAAATAGTTATTATTGTAAGGACATTGTTTTCCATTTATAATTAATTTTTGCTTATGTCAAATAAGCTATTTATCCTTACAGCACTCTTTAATAAACAGTCAGTCATTTCTACAGTGGAATCACAGAAAAGAGCAAACGCATAATTCTCCTGGATGGGGTTTTGAAGCAAGAGGAAAAACACAACCTATGATCCATTATGTAGGCATTTATTAATGTTTTTTTTTTTTCCTGCATGGTGCCTCTTGATAATAGAGGAGCTAAATGTGCAGTGCTGTTGTAGGGTCAAGCATGGTAGCACACAGGTTAGGAAGTACAACGCAACTGTAGATGTATTTTTTAAAGTGTCTGTCTGTCTGACAGCCTGTCTGTCCAGCTGTCTGTCTGTCGTATTCCTATTTACTCCACAACTATTTGAAAAACTGTTGAAAATTATTTTCCTTAATCAAAATGTAAACACATTTGCAGTGAGAAGAACGGTAAATCAGGTGTGCAAACATTTGTATTAGCACGGATTCCATAAAAAGAAGAAGGTAATGCCATGATTGGTGTTATTCCTGCTGAGAATACAGATGCAGTGAGTCATAAGCAACCCACTGCACAGAAGATTTACATAATGTTTTATGTATTTATTATGCATAATGTAAATAACAAAACAGGGACTAAAAATATACTAAAAAGTTGTTGCAAGACTTTTCTCTGTTTGTACAGTCCATACAAAAATGCACAGTGCTTTCTCAAGTAAAATCTACCAAAGTTCTAACAAATATAAACAGTTATAAACAGTACGATTTAAAGAAAGCACGACAAAATATTGTTGTTACATATAATGCTGCCTGTTACATATAATACTAAAGGACGTATTCAACAACAACAACAACAACAACAACAACAACAACAAAACAGATTCCTTAGTCATTTCATCAGGAAGATCTGTACAATCAGAACTGAGTTTTATTTTCTTAAAGTGCTCAGACAACAGTAATGAACACATTACTGGCAACTCTGTTAGTTTAGTTGATAAATAAGGAAACTCGTTTTATCTTCACTTAAAGGACACTAGAAGCACACAAGACTATATTTTACCCATTAAACAGCTACTAATTTAAGTAAGCCAGCTATTGAGCATAGAATTGTTATGAACATGTGGAGCAGGGTGTGGAGAGGGTCATGAGGCATAATGAATAAGTGAATAAAAAAAAAATTGCAAGCGAAATATAAAATCAGTTATTCCTTTCACAATCCTCGTTGTTGATAATAATAATGGGAACCGTTATAAAAATGACATTTATCTAACATCACACAAGGCAACTTTGTTAATAGCAACATTTTCATGAATTAGCTAGCTATAGCTACAGTAGAATACATGGAGTGTTGTTAGCTAGAATACACCATATTATTCTACCTCCTTCTGAATACATGTTTTATTATTTACTCCATCGCTCTGACCAGCGATGTAAAATTGCACCATTGCGCTTCTCTTCGTCTTCCGAGATGTTTGAACTCTCTCAGTCAAACAGCAGTAATCACGTGCTGAATTGCAAGGCAGTAGCTGGGGATACCAGCACAGGGCTATCGAATACCAATAATGTATAAATATAGGAATGTTATAATTGCCAGTTCTGACTATTGGGGCATTAAACCTCCAACCTGCCCCATCCCTAGAAACAATGGCCCTCTAACCAGCCACAATTTTTTACATCTTCAGAAGCACTTTGTTGTGATCATCTACAGAAGCACTGATACAGTATATCCTGCAATGCACCTAGCTCTGTTGAGCTATAAGGCTAGGAGATGAATGCTTGGTCCAAAAAAAAGGCATTGTTTCCCTTCACTCAAAATAGTGAAGTATGATAAAATTGCTTATATCCTGTTTATGCATAATGATTTCATGACCTTGACATTGTGTGCACCATCAAATGGCAGCATATAATGTACCATACAATATAACAACATACAAAATATTAGGAGGAGCTGGTTCATGTCCTATATTATTCTAAGCTGAATCCATGCTGTTAAGTTAAACCACATTTGTGCTAATTAATGATCATTCCTGCAGTCATGTGCTGACAAAGCACTAAAATCCTATTAGATGTTTATTCCAATTTCTTCCCATTAATACATTATGTATTAGTCTTTTTTTTAATTTGTCTTGCTGGCATACTAGACCATGTTACATTTTACAGCAGAGAACAGGCTTTATTTCAGGCTTTATTAAGGCACGTGTTTACGTTTAAATGCAGTGGTGCAGTGGTCTAGATGCTATCAAAAAATGCACTTGAATGCTTCTACTTCAAAAATAAATATAAATATAGTCTGTGAATTTATTTGAATTTATAGATATAGTTCTGCTATGGTTTCCTATTATAGAATGAAATAAGATCTTGATAGCATCAAATAAGCTATTTATCCTTATATCACTCTTCACTAATTTCCATTTTTTTTTAAATATAATGAATGAATGAATGAATGAATGAATGAATGAATGAATGAATGAAGGAAGGAAGGAAGGAAGGAAGGAAGGAAGTACACACAGATGATTTGCATAATCTGAATGGGCTGCTGGGTTGCCCAGAAAATTGACAGAAGCATCTGTGTAACCAACTCTGAATATAAGACTTTCCCTATATACATATTACATAAAGTCACTGACTCAAGATCAGTCTGTGTTTCATTACTGGTCAACAAACATATACTGTAAGTCAATACATTTGTAGTAATGCTTTCTGACATTAGAGCTCACTTTCTCTTTCCTTTAGCACTGAATGCTGATGCTTCAATGGCATAGATTCACAATGCTGCCATCACTGATACATTCTGGGTTTTAAATCATAAACAGTTTTCCGGTGAAATGAAGAAATGCTTTATTCATGGTCTTGTTTTATTCTGTAAAAGCCCTGAACTTGGCTTGGTCTCAGCCTCTGTGGGTGTCAGTTGTGTATTGGTCTGAGGAGCTGATCTGGTCTTTACTATAATAGTACAGTAGTATGAACCAAGCAGTGTCACGCTTTACATTGAGTTAACCCCAGCATGTTTTTGCACTTTCAAATCATATTAAATAATAGATTTAATTCTGATTTATGATAAGGGAGAAATGAGTATGGCTTGTATAATGATGTGATACAGTCGCATATGCCTGAGGAATGTATCTAATATTCAGAAGCATGCTAAATTAATGTTGTGATTTTGATCGGTTCTCTATGGGGGATATAATCCCTGCAGTTTTTAAATATACTTCAAATGAAAAATGACATATGCAACCCCTTCTTTTTAAACCTAAAGGCTAAAATGTGACCTTAGAAAGATTTACCATAATAAATTGTGCTCATTAAAGCATGGCACAGTTTTTGTGCCTCCCGCTGCATCCTTAGCACTTGGGCTAGCGGAATTGCTTGATGATAACCTGTAGCATATTGTTATGAATTGTGCCATGTTGTCCTTCCTCACCGGGATCTATTTCTACAGTAAATTAGTTGTGGAACAGAGAAGAGAACAGAGAGACAAAGCGGGGCATGGAGGTTGTATTTTGCATATTACAATGAGCATTACCATTGCCTGCACTCTCAGCTGGACAATTAATCACACTGATGAGAAGCAGGGAAAGCAGCCCTGTGGATGAGGCAGTAATTAGAGGCATTTTTTTGCTCATATGTTCAGCCAAATATTTGTCCATGAATTCCTGTTGGTCCATTCAAATGACAATTTGTGCTCATTCATGATGCCCAAAGCTGGTCAGGTAAAAAGATTCATCTGGAATAACTCCTAATAAGTAGGCCACAGAGTTCTCATTTTCAGAATCATGATAATGTCTGTGATATTTTATTATAATTGGATTAAAATGAAAGAAAATTAAATGTCAGATTTATTATTGTTAAATGCTAATGCGGTTTGACTCGATACTGAACTAATTTACTCATTTTGAAACCAGATACTATTATGTGATGTTAAGGCTAGTGAATGTTACTGCACTAATAAACAGGCAATATGAAATGAATACAATTTGCATGTATTTCTCGATTAATGATCAAAGCATAGAAAACGACGAGACTTTGCAGACTTTGCCCGACCACAGCATATTCCTAAAATGAAAGTCCTCTGTAAGTAATGAAACATCAATTACTAGTAGTAAAACATTTTAAATGCAAAACTCATCATGAGGTGCACTTTCCTTGAAGCACACAGCAATGAGGTAGGATGGGATAATAAAATGCTAGTTGAGGAAAAATAGTTATTTTCCACTGTGTTATTGACGATCAGCTAATGTCTTTCATTGAGGTCATTTTCTCCACTGAAACTTTATCCAAGCCTTCTAATGCCAGCTAAAACTATTTATTTAAAATCAACTAATTAATGTTATGAAGAACAAATCAATGACGCAGCAATATCCATGTGCATATTTAATGAAAGGTATTTAAATTGGGAAAACAGAAATATTAAGTCTCATGTGAATTTCTTTTGGTTGTGTGCCACTTGACATACAGTTTATGGTATTAGTGCCTTCTTCAGGACAGTTTGGCAAAAAATAGTGTAAATGTAAATGGAAGATTTGGAGAGGGAATGATTTCAGTGGGATTTGTTGAACTGAACAGTTAATATTTCAAAAGGCTTTTTTCACCTTTTAATGCTTAAGATTGCTAGAGCAAAAAAGAAATGAATCCGTTTATTTTTACAGTATTGCACCTGTATTTTTTTATTTATTTTTTTTATATCTGACAAGAAATCCAAACATAAAAAAGTATGAGTCCTAGTTTATGTTGTGTACTCTGTAAAGTTGCTTACTCACTACATAATCTCATATACAACAGACCCAATTAAGCAAGA
Source organism: Tachysurus fulvidraco (assembly GCF_022655615.1). Taxonomy (NCBI): domain Eukaryota; kingdom Metazoa; phylum Chordata; class Actinopteri; order Siluriformes; family Bagridae; genus Tachysurus; species Tachysurus fulvidraco. Next base: position 20,589,933 of record NC_062522.1, read on the forward strand.
TTTGTTTGGTTGCCATTCTTACACTTGGTTCTCTCATACACAGCAGCTCCTTGGTTCAGGTTTCTTATGGCACAGCAGTGAAATCAAATTAGCTCTAGCTGCTAAATGCATGGAGTTTGATCCAATTTAAAGGATGGCAACACAGCATATTTGTTTTTTAAAGGAGAGAGACTAAATCAGAAAAGGGACAGAGATGTAAGTAAAAGGCCCCATGTGACAGCTTAAAAGCAGCTTTGGCAAAGGGATGTAGTGCCCCATGCACTTCTACAAAGAGAGAGAGAGAGAGAGAGAGAGAGAGAGAGAGAGAGAGAGAGAGAGAGAGAGAGAGTTTCTGTGACGTCAGACTGGATTTCATGTATATTGAGGGAAACACTGCCGAGCCAAATTCTAATCAAACCTCATCATGTTTGTTCAATAAAATAAAACTTGTAACTTGTCATTTTCTTAAGAAGCCATAAAGTTCTCCATTCTGAGGATGTTTCCATATCAGAAAACCTTAAACAACATCTTCAATGGTGTGCTGACACTCAAGAGTAATATCAACATAAGCTAAATAAACGTCTCCTTACAGAGAACTTAACCATGTCACCAATTACACCAGTTTTGATCCACCATCCATCAAGTTTGAAGATTTTTAACAAGCACATTAATAATATATTAAAACAAGCATATTAATATAAACCTTGCAGAGGAAAATGCTGTCAGAGATGTGCTGCATTATAAAAATTTATCAACATTTTCTGATCAAATTGCGCATAGGAAAGTACTGTAGTAGATCAATGGTCAAGACATTGGCCTACTGTTCTTTAAACAAGGCCCTTAACCCTCTGTTGTGTAAATGTGATGAATATAAGCATTTAACAGCACTGTGGTATAAAATCTTTTTCAAAACTTGCACAGTTTCCTGCAGAGGTCACTGGTCCGCATCATGAACATGAGAAGATTTGTAGTCTGTAATTCATTACTCTTAACTCAAAATCGACAAACTAGATCCAGGTACACAAAATATGGTCAAGAGAATGAGCCAAATTTCACAATGAAGTAATTTGAAATATGCTTCTGTCATTATCGCTCACTAAATGACCACACCTTATGTTTTATGTTATAATATTCATGTCATAAAACATAAGAAAGCATGATTTTCACTGGAACACAGCCAAGACGAATATATTTCATACAGCAACTCAGTTCGATCTGAGACTGAGAAACTAACATCACATATGCACTATAGACACATACAGGGTACACTGTTTTACAGTATTTACACCTAATACAGTTATTTAGCTCCTTTACTTTGAATCTTTATCTCTCCTGCCTGTGTTGTATTTATAGTTTCTAGGATAGCTACTTTTTAGGATACCTACTGTGGATAAAATTAAACACACACACTTACAGAAGTACTGCAAATGCAGTGACTTGAGTTTGTGTAAACTGAACTGCATCAGTTTTTCTGTATATTATAAAATGTAATTTCATGCATTTTAAAGCATTGTGAGTATTATTTGTACGACACAACGGTTTTTCAAAAACTCGATTCACTTTTTGCGGAAAATGGTCACCTTTTTTTCATCCATTGCTCTTCCTTGACTATTTTATTCTTGTCAGGATTGCAATATATTTAGAACAGAATCAGAAACAGCGTTACAATTTATCATATTCTCACACACACACGTGCACACACACACACACACACACAAAAACTTTTAGGTGAAAGGCAGTAAAGGGATCTTATAATGTTAGAGCATGCAAGGACATATTTCCACAAAGACAGTTTGTAGAAGGCCTGGATATGTGTGAGGATCAGTTGTCTATGTTGTCTAAGTTGTCTAAGTTTTTGGTCATATAGTTTAAGTGATCAGAAGAGGAGGAAGCCTTTATTTTTGTCACATATACATTTCAGCAAAGTGAAATTCTTTCTTTGCATATCCCAACTTTGGAGGTTAGGGTCAAAACACCGGGTCAGCCATGATGGAGTGCCTCTGGAGCAGAGAGGGTTAAGGGTCTTGCTCAAGGGCACAACAGTGGCAGCATTGGGGCTGAGCCCCGATTAAAAACCAAGAGCCTTAACTACTTGAGCCACCCCAAGAGACTTTACTGCTTGAGCCACCCCAAGAGACTTTACTGCTTGAGCCACCACTGCCCCATAATCATTTTTCATAATAATTAATGCATTTACTAATGCTACAGGTGCATTAAGCATCTGTGTTATGAAATTGAATGACAACGCAAAGCCTGAGGTTTTTATTTTCTTTTTGCCTTCACACTAGTCCAGCAGTGTCCAATCTTATCCGGAAAGGGCCGGTGTGGGTGCAGGTTTTCATTCCAACCAAGCAGAAGCCACACCAGAGCCTACTAAAAGCCAAGAACAACTGATTAAACAGGTGGAATCAGGTGTGGCATCTGCTTGGTTGGAATGAAAACCTGCACCCACACCGGCCCTTTCCGGATAAGATTGGACACCGCTAAACTAGACTGACCCACAGCAGCCATGGTTTGAACACACCCACATGTCTTATTAAATGTTTAGTCCAATTAAGGGTGAGATTGTGCCAAAACATCAAATATTTGCATAAGATATCACATCAAGAAAGAAGATAGAAGTCACAGAAGGAATGCTAGAGTAGGTTGGAGGAGGAAAGGAGGGAATTTAGATGATGGAAACAGTAAAGAAACAGTAAGAAACAGTACATCATAGCTAAGAGTAGTGTGAGAAGGAAACGTAACAGAGAGATTATTGATAACCTTAAGACCTCTGTCCTTTATGGTAAACCCACTGTGAATTAGAAAAGAGAGAGAACACACCACTTTAAAGATGTTAAAGCTAGGTAGCTGAAGCTTTGGCCTGGAAGTAACCTCTAATCATACCCTGTAAAACCCGCCATGTCCTCATGTCTACTAGAAAGGGAAGGGCAAACTAAAACCCAGAACATACTCTGACCCCTTTTCTTTCTTTTCATCTCCAACTGTTTCAGATCATATTTCTTGCAACTTTTGAACTCTCTCCTAATCTGGTATTGTCTCCTGGCCTTGCCAACATTCAGACTGACACATGGAGCAGGCTTTCCAGCATGCCATGTTTGACTGGTAACCCCGTGGTATTTGGGCATAAGAGCTCGATCTGATGAAAAGGGACAGATATCATATAGAGTTGTGTGGGTGTGTGTAAGAGAAAGGCAAATACTAAGAATGGCCTAGGGAAGAGATGGCTGTCAACTCTGCACAAGACATCAAACAACACTGAGCAGCCCTTACTGACATATCACAAGGACTCTGTCCTCCCCTGGGAGTGTTCCAGGCAGATGAATAATGTTGGGGGGGTGAAACATACACATGATTGTGCACACGTATGCAGGAGTGTGTAAACAAACAAAAGGCTTAACACGATGACAGATTCATGAATTAGAACAGAGAAATACACATGGGCAATAACACATAACCATATATACACACCTAAGTACAAATACTAATGAGGAATCTATTGATCTAACAGTTTACTTTGTCTGCAAGGCATGGACAGACAGCGCTCGTTTTTCTTCTAATTTGGCTCTTTGGCTCAAGAGACTGCTCTTTCCCCTCAGAGAAGAAAGCAATCTTTCTAAACAGACTGCAGCACTCAGGAGAATGTACCGGGGGTTTTGGAAATATCTCTCTCTCTTTTCCACCAATCCAGACCTAGTCTAGAGGTCAGAAGGGGAGCGTTAGATAAAAATTTAATTAGTGGATCAGCCTTGAGGGAGTAATAGTTGTTACTCAATACACTCCTACACTCTGTTTTCCTTTATCCCTATTTCTCTCTCTCTCTCTCTCTCTCTCTCTCTCTCTCTCTCTCTCTCTCTCTCTCTCTCTCTCTCTCTCTCTTTCTCTCTCTCTCTCACTCACACACATGCAAACTCTGTACCTCAGACATGATCTCTCCCACTCCTTAACTTCCAGAGAGGGCCTTACCATGGTATTCCAAATTGAGGATATCAATTGGATCACTGCTATTGTTGCCGCCCTGGAAACGTATGGAAAAACTTCTGTTTGGCTGCAAAGATATGGTTACTACTACTATTACCACTATTACTATTACTACAACAACAACAACAACAACTACTACTACTACTACTACTACTACCACCACTACTACTACTACTACTACTACTACTACTACTACTACTACTACTACTACTAATAATAATAATAATAATAATAATAATAATAGAAAAGGGGAAGTAGAAGAATAAGAATAAGAACAAATATAGGGTTTAAAGGTCCTACCACTATAACCAGGCCTGAGGCTGGAGACTGCACGTTAAGTACTGTATCTTAACCTTTGTATCCTGCTTGACTTGGCCTGAAATGGCGATGTGGAGCCATCTTGTGGGCTCACCACCTGTAAGATGAAGAATGGTGGTCAGATGCCATGCCAGTTAGTGGGCAATCATGAGATGGACAGTCATAGATAGCTAGATAGATTGATAGACATTGATATATGGAATAAATAATAATAATAATAATAATAATAATAATAATAATAATAATAATAATAATAATAATAATAATAACAACCATCATCAGTAATAGTAGAAGTCTAGAGTTACGGATAGATTTACAAACGTTTTAGTAATGCTAATTTTCTCCATACTTTTGCATATGTTGCTGAATGCCAATAATCTATGCAAAGTGTCTGCATAGATGCCTACTTTGTGAACAGCTCCTGAAAATCTGAGAATTTAGACCCAAATTTCATAAAAAATTGAATTAGGTGTGACATAAGTGAGGTGAAAAAAACATGGTTTTGCATGAAAAAGAAGACATGTATATCTACATTGTGCCTGGCTGATCACTGACACTGACATGATGTTCTAACATCATGTAAGGTGACTGCTATGTTTTATCGTAAAGTGTCTTGGTGACTGGGGCAAGACGTCACTTCAGCCTAATGTGCACTAATGTGAAAAAGAATTTTAAACCAGCTTTCATCTTGCCAAAAATTCATACCTATATCTAAGTTCAAGTACAATTTTTACCTTAATTACTTCAAGCTCAGTTTGCATAATATAAGGTCTCATCGGTTTAAGAACAAATCTAAATTATGTTGTAAAATATGTCTTTACTGCAGTCAGCTCAGAAATGCTCTCATATAAAATTGGTAGCACTTTGCCGAGTCCTAAAAGAAAAGAAGTAAAATCTTAGCACAAGCTGCAATGACATGATATCTGTTTTGGGGGTTGATAAACTAGGGCTGAAAAACAAGAAAACTTTTTCACAATATTGAATGATTGGAAATTAAAGAATTAAACTGCCTTTTAGAGGAGAGGCCTCAATTTCTCAATCACCAGTTACCAGATGTGTGTGTATATATCAGGGAGAGAGAGAGAGAGAGAGAGAGAGAGAGAGAGAGAGAGAGAGAGAGAGAGAGAGAGAGAGAGAGAGATTATTAAAACCAGTATTGCTGTGAATTTTATAATTGAGCACAGATCACATTACAGGCACATATAAGTGGCAGATTCACTCATGTGGGACTTACCAGCGGCAGCTTCTAATCAGACATTGTGGACCTAGCCAAGTCCCCCAGGATAAAGGACTGATACCCGGAACATCCTTGCTTTTTCTAGATATCTTCCTTTAATCTTTTTGAAGAGTGTCACTGTAAGGAATCAAATTTGGTTGTACAGAGATTCCTTTGAGCATAAACACTCCCTGAGAAGCATTTTGTCCTTGGTGTCACTTTGGCAGTGTGTGTGTGTGTGTGTGTGTGTGTGTGTGTGTGTGTGTGTGTGTGTGTGTGTGTGTGTGTGTGTGTGGGTGTGTGTGTGTGTGTGTAAATGTACATGCCACTGTGTTTCATTATTCTCTGCAAGTGCTTGTCCCTTTTATTTGTCTTATTATATGAGTGTCCCTCTCTGACTTTGTTCGTACTTAAGGGGTGGCTGAGAAAAAAACAGAAGATTTGCTGGGGGAAGTATTTCAGTCCTGTCTAATTTCCAATTTGGATTTCCCTGTAGAGTGACATAAATACTGCATGAGCCTTTTGAGAAGCATGTAATGAGAAAAGAGCAATAAGCAACTATGGGAATTTCACTTGATTGTCTGTAGTTCTGCTTATTCTTGTCCCTTCCCTTCCCTCTCTCTCTATCCATTCATCTTAATCTATTCTCCCCTTTCATTCTTCTAAGATCATCAATCTGTTACTTTACAGAATCTGCTAATTTAATAACTAGAGCTGATTTTAGAAAACATCCATTGCAAGTGCTCCCACTTTCTCTTCTGTATAAGCCACTTTCACGCTCACCATCCCTGATTTACAGCTAAAATGTGATTCATTAAAGACTGCAAGAGCTCAGCATGGTGGTGGTAATAGAGAGTCAATGTGCAAATTACTATCATGACTACGTCGTGGTATGAGAAGAAAACGACAGATGATTTTCCCTTTTTTGTCATCTCTTTTTTGCATTTCCTCATTTCAAAGCTCTTCTATTTGTTCTCTTTCAGCTCATTCACACCATCAGCGTTGTGGACCGAGATGAACCTCAGTTAGGCCATCGCTTCTATTTCACACTTGCTCCCGAAGCCTCCAGCAACCGACATTTCACATTGTGGGACATAAAAGGTGAGAATTATGAACATGATGTCATTATCCTCTAAAATATATATATACTGTATATATATGGCCAAGTACGTAAATTGTTTAATAGGTCCCATGTATTCATTAGCACTGTTATTTTTTCCATTTAAAATGTTGAAAATAATAGTTATAACAGCTCAGTAGTCAAAATATCCCATTATTTGTGTAATTGTGCAAATAAAATTATTTTTAATTATTTTTACACACCACATCTAATTTTTGTTTCATTTTTATTTTATTTTATTTCCTTTCTTTCTTAATTGTTTTGGGCCTTTTTGTGGCATTTCCCCAAATGGAGTTGAACATGATTGTGCGTTAGCATCAAGGCTTTTATAGATGTGCAGGTGAATGTGACATATGGCAAAACCAAGATTGATACTCATCTAACACAGTGAAAATGTCAGCCTGGGAGAGCATGGGAAATGTCATCTGAGCTCTTGAGGCCATCCAAATGTAAAATGACATGCGCTCATGCAAAACACACACATACACACACACACACACACACACACACACACACACACACACTCACACTAGCATGCACACACCAGACGTTTGCATCTTCAGGGATTTGTGCACATTTCTTAAACCTACATCTGAGCTCTATACACTTTACAGCAATCACACTCTAGCAAACAGACAGAAAAGAATAAATGTTACCTGCAATGTTACCTGCACTTTGTGTATTAACTGTGCTGGACAATATTCCCAGACCTACACCAAAACTGCACTTACATATCTGCCCTCTCTGTCATCTCTCTTTTGCTCTCTCTGTCACTTTTCCTCTGTGTCTCTCATAATGACACATTTCTATCCACTCCTTTGCCCCCACTATATATCTAATTCCGTGGACGCACATTTGTCAACCTGTCACATTAGATCTGTCACGTTTCCCTTTCTATGACAGCTTCTCCTTACAATTCATCTCCTTGTATTTTGACACATGAGGACAAACATGCCTGAAAAAGGCCTGGACATGGATTAAACTATTGTAACCACTAATCTCTTCCAAAACATCATATTACTGTTTGGCTCTGTGCTTTGAATAAAAATGTCCAGTTCTTTAAAAATAACTTTAGGCAAATGAAGAAAATTTGATTGAGGAGGTAGATCTAGTCAAGATAAACATCATTATACAATTAACTGTATGTCAGTAAACGATGATATTCAATATACCCGGTATTGAAACTGGCTCTGTTTTCAGTTAAAAAATGAAGTGCTTAAGGCAGATACATTCAATTGTAGACAATTCTATACAAACAATTCCAAGTTTTAATGCAGAAAAAAAGCACAAAGACAGTTTGAGCAGAATTTATTCTGCTGTGAATACGCTGTCAACCTATAACTAAGGATAATATGGTTACTGAAGATGAATGAATGCACAAATAAGTGGGAACCTGCATTTAATTCATGCAGCCAAACACATTTTCTTCAGTCGTTTAGTGCCTCGGCATAATCACATTTTGTGCTTAATGGTGAGGAATCTAAAGCAGATTTGTTCTGCTTCTCAGAGCTGCACACTTCACTAGTTAGGTTTTTTTTACTTCATGTAAATCATGTAATTTTCTAGACATTCATTGTAAAAAGTTGTGGGTTTTTTTTTTGTTCTGACATTATTATTATTATTATTATTATTATTATTATTATTATTATTATTATTATTATTATTATTATTATTATTATTATCTATAAGAACAAGAAGTGAAAGTACAATGCCATGAGGTTCAACTCAGCAAAACCTCTGCTTAAAATACATCTGATAATAGGAGAGGATTTATCAAGAATCCACTCATGAGCTACAGAGATGGCATGATATACGTTATCTGTGATGGATGGCTCAGATGTGTATATTCAGGTCCGTTGGTTAAGCCAGTCCCGTAGTTTTTCAGTGGGATTTGCAGTTTGTCAGTGTCATATACGTACACACACTCATATACTGTGAATATCTCAGAGTTTGTTGGGTGCTTGTATCCAGAGCCTTTCTCTGTTATTTATCTTCACTCCTAGACACACAGTTCAGCATAAATTCCTCATTGTTTATACATTAGGTTACATGTGCTGTTTGGTTAACTCAGGTCCAGATCAAAATTAAAACACAGTTTCATTTATCCAAAAAGTTAACATTTTTCAGTTAACATTTTTCCAAAAGTTTGTTATATCTGACAGATAGGCACAATAGGACTGATTTGATCCATTTCTGTAAGTATTAATGCATGCAACTTTATGAATGAAATTTGATTGTATACTAACTTTTAAGAAGTAGAAAAAGGTTGTCATTTCCTTCTCAAAAAATATTTTTGTCTCATGTTGTGTCACTTTGGGACCAAATTAGTCTAAACTGGATTATTATTTAAAAAACAAAACAAAACAAAAAAACTACCAAAACAAACTTTAGAAATAATTGCTTTAACTGAATGCCAGAAAGTTGCTGTTTACTTCCCATACTTTAATGTTTCTTATTGCTTTCTTTATTTGCAGAGAACACAGCAGGCATTAGAACACAGCGATCGGGTTTCAACCGACAGGAGCAGAACGTGTACGTGTTGCCCATCCTGGTTGTGGACAGTGGGCCTCCAGCTCTTAGCACAACTGGCACACTTACCATCCATGTGTGTGGCTGTGATGCACACGGAGTCATCCAATCCTGCAACGCCACAGCCTTCAGCATGGGAACAGCCCTCAGCCCAGGAGCTCTCATCGCCCTGCTTGTCTGCATGCTCATTATTATCGGTAAAAACATATTCTCACAAATTTCACAAGTTCAAGCAAACATGTGGACTCTTATGTTAGGTTTGTTTTGCCATGTTTCTAGGCTAAAAAAACTAAATGCCCAGTGTTACTACTGCACAATGACTGACATCCCAGAATTCATACTGTATATTAAAAAAGGGAATTTTTCAGATATGTAGTCTGTGCTATCATTTTATTTATCCAGATAGCAGAACCTTAGAAGCTGATTCATGGTTAATATTCATGTATTACATTTTAAGTGCAGTATTTGATTCTAAACTTTATTCTTTACTGCCTCTTATGCATTTGGAAGGAAGTAGCAGACATTTTTGGTGCCTCTGTTAAGTTTAAATATAGCTTACTTTGCTAATCTGCTTTGGAAGCTAATATGAATGTAAGTATAGAAATGTAAATCAAACCTAATAGCAACGGTTGCTAGATACCCATAAACTATAAATAACACAAGCAGTTCGTGGGCTAGTATAAACACAGGGTTAATGTGCAGCTGACAAATCTTCAGCACTCATATATGCTTGTTGAGCATCCTGTTTCTGATTTAGTCCCTTTTTGCTGTTATAATAACCTCCACTCTTCTCATAAAGCTTTTCTCTATATTTTGGAGCATGGCTGTGGTTTTTTTTTCTGATTCAGGCGCAGTTGTATACTTGAGGTCAGACATTGATGAGTTCAGTTTGGTTGATTTCAGGGCTCGATTGTGTTGTTCACATCGACATCACAAACAGTGTTTTTGCATTGTGCACAGGGACATTGTCATGCTGGGACAGATTTGTGGCCCTTATTTCCTTCCAGTGAATGAAATTCTTTAAGCTACAATATAAAAAGACATTCTAGACAATTGATGGTCAGGTGTCTACATATCTACAATCTTGTACCAGAATCTCAAAATAAATGTTTCCGAAACCTTACGAAATATTTACCACAATAAATTGAACCTCTTCTGAAAGAGAAGCGAGGAATAATACCACCCAGTGTATATTTGGTGTTCCTAATAAATTGATGTTAATCTAAGCATTTTCAGTTATGTATTTTGTATGTGGGTTGCTTAGAGATCCTCCCACTGGTATCTCTAATGATAAATGCTTCTGCCTATAAAAAGCCAAAGGGCACATTCATAGACATGGACATAAAAACTGCAGCGTGTGCTTCCCACTTCATTGATTTCTCTGCTGTTACCATGCCTCTAATGGTCCATCATCATGAATTTAAACTTTAATTTGTGTATGACTTTATATCCTACAAAGAAAGGGGCCACAGAAAAACAAGAAGAAAAAAATTATTTGTACAAAAGTAACGTGAAAGACAATCAATATTTCATTCTTCTTTTTCACTATGCTTGGCTCTGCTTTTGGATGTCCTTTTTCATATGAAGAGGAGAAAGCTTTTGTACAGATGGAGAATACACACAAAATAGACTCTGGTAAATGACATCCAACCACTTTGCCAGGGACTGATGTGACGGTCAGTTTGAAAGGATGCAGCCCACAATCAGGAAAAGAGGAGCATCAGCATCTCTGTCACCCTTTCACTGGCCCATGGTTTTTTTTTTGTGTGTGCAAGCTTTTTGAGTAATCATGGCTTGATACATTCCCAGTTTAGAAAAGCATTTCACATTTACATTTCTGCAAGCTTAATTAGCTTATTCTTTTTCTACATCCCTGTTTTTCTCTCTCTCTTGGCTCTATTATTCCTAATCACATTGAAGTATGCTCAGTGTTCAGTAAGAACAGATTGTGCCATCTAAGACTTTTTCTCGCCTAATCAACACTATATATTGTTGTCACTAATTTCCCTTAGTCATTCTGCAGACCTACTTTTCCGCCCGAGAAAAGACGTTTGCACCCCAAATATGGAGCGTGCTGTCACATTTGTAGCTGGCCTTTTTAAAAGTCGGAGATGAGTTAAATGATGGTGGAGTTTGATACTTAAACAGTGATTTATGTTACATTCGGAAAGTAATCTCTGAGTTTTGTTCACACTGCGAACTCATACAAAACTTTCTATAGTGAAGTTACAATTAAATTATACTTGGATATGAATGTCCACTGCAGATTAATTTTCTCTATAGTTTCTCTATATTTGTTTAGTTCCTTAATGCTATTTTTGTCCCACTATAACTTATAAGCATTGCCAATGCAGCAGTGAGTCCTATAACGTTTAAAAAAAGCACATTTCAGGAGAATGTTTAAACGGATTCTATTGTAAGAAGTACGTTAAGGCTGGCATACATCAGCGCTAATCTAACTTTTCCCCCGACAACCTACCCCAGTGACCAAATCCAGACCTGTCACTAGAGTCCTGTCAGCAGCCACAATGAGTAGGAATGAAAACAAGTTCATGCCTAATTAGCTACCAAACAAACAAACAAACAAACAAACCCTTCTTGTGTGGAATAGGGGGCAAGGTGATGGATCCATTTGGGTGTGTCATGGCATCTGCACACATCTACCCCAATTACAGCTCATCTGCCATGATGGTCATGGAGTCATAGTGTGCCCATCATCCTTGGGGAAATAGTTGTCCTGTCAGGAGTGCTTATTGGAACATCCGCATGGCAAGAACTGCCAGGAGTTTCAGTGGATACCGAAGAAAGAGAAAGAGATCACACTGCAAAAAGTTCAACTACTTAATATTTTTTCTTATAATATTCTTCTTAATATTTTTTATTTGTTTTTAAACAAATAAACAAATGTAAAATCATTAAACCTTTTTATAGACATATAAATAGTTTATCTCACTGATGGATAATTGTTCTTAATTTTAAGCATTTATTTATAAAAGGATCAAAGTACATCTTGACATTAGTACTATATATTTTATAGTTAATAGTTGATATTATATACATATTATAATATTATTCATTATTAAAAGCTTTTTATTAAATATAATACAATTGTTAGTATCTTCAGGATATTTCTACTTGATCAGCTTATTTTATTACAGTTCATAAAAAAACTACAGAGATGTGACAAAAACATGACAACGCAACAAAAAGCTTTGCTGTTTTTTTTTTGTTTTTTTTTGAGTTGGAGACAGATTGATGCTCCTCTATTCCGCATTGTTGTGTGTCAAGAGAGAAGAAACACATCTTCTAAGCATGCATACACTTTCTGTAGGACTGATGTAATCGCTTTACAGATTCACTGCTTGTATTGAGAACACTGTTACTTCAAACTGTCATCCAGCTCTGAGTGTCATCCTCTATTGCATTGCATTCATAAAACACTCCAGTTTCTATTACTTGGCTTTAGGCACACACTTAATTTTAGTAAAAAAAATCCTGCATAGTTGGATATGTACCCCAAATCCAGGTGCAAATCTCTTCATTAGGCATTTTTCTTCAGTTACTGTTGAGATCCTCAGTGTAAATTCGGACAGATTTGGTATGCATACTGCTGTGTTGAGGCAGCCGGTGTAACACAAGTCTATTTACCCAGCCCATGTCTATTAAGGGCATCTGATTATGATGGAATTGGAAAATAAAACAAAAGTGCAGCATGGTCCAGGAGTCACGTCCCCTAGGCTTAAGGGCAGGCATAGAATTAGCAAGTGTGTGAGAGAGGCAGGAGGCTGATCAAAGAATTGTGATGGAGACAATCAGCAGTTTTAGGCAAGCTCTAACTCTCTCCAGGCAATTGCTACCAATTTTCTTTCTTCGCAGCGTATCGAGTAATTTATAAGCAACTAAAACCAATTAACTGCCCCCCATGCAAGTCATTTGCACATATTATTGTGGCTATTATTGAGCTTTTCCTCTTATAAACCATGGCACAAAGAAAGCATTTAGTTTCTGTTCCACAACTCAGTACTCGCTAAGAGCTAAAAATTATTTGTATATTTCTGTCCTGTGCTAATGTGTAAAACTTTATTTTGGATTTTAGCCCTTAGTGCGGTATCTACTAAAGAAGCTGGTGTTGCTTTCATGCGCATTCAGTTGGGGTGGCCAGATTGTGGGAGTTTTCACTCAGCTGGCCCTGGCTGTAAATCTGTGTATTATATGATCCACCCATATCGCTTGTGATATCAAAAACACTGCTAGCAGCATCTGCCAGCACTCAGTGTTTTCCACCAGCAGCACCATCTACGTATATAACAACACATGAGCGTAATGTTAAACAAAGGCAGGTTTTTTTAAGCAGTTATTGTATCTTGATCATTTCTTTCCTCGACTGGTTTGTACAATACATTCAACCTGTTTCGTTTGGATGGAACTACTGTAACATGGTGGTACCTTTTTCCTTTACATGACAAATGGACTTTCTATGGGCTGTTACAAGGTTTTGTACTCATCTGTCTCTAAACACAACAAGGAAAAAAAAAAAACAGAATGAAGACTCCTCTCGGTATTCTATAAAAGAGAGTATACAGTAGAAACAACAAGGTATTGTCTTAGCCATTAAGTACACACATTATTCAGCCTAAAAAGTACTTAATGTGTCTGATTTAGTTAGTTTTGCTCAAAGTGGAATTGCCTTTGAAGGTTATGTTTTATAAAATCATTATCTGAAGAAAGATTCAAGCTGTAATGGAAAAAAAAAGATTTAATTAAAATGAAAATTGATGAATATATGAAAAATGGATGGCGAAGACATTTAAAACGTACATTACGTTCATTGAAATGTATGGGTTTCTGTTCTTCCAGGAGAATTTAATTATGTTTTAGCACTTTACTTCTATCTTCTTACCTAATAGCCATACTTCTTCAAAGAGCTTTTATCTCAAAAAAATCCACAGCACGTGGCCAGATGAAAGCTTGGCGAACTTACCCTAGACAGTTCCCTCATATAAGACAGTAACATCGTCCACAGGACAATCACTGACTTATCACATTTGTACTCATGGCTTATTAATGACCTTTGATCTGACTTGTGCCTCTAGACAAGAGACCATTAATAAAACATTAACCTTGTTCCTTATAGAATATGACCTTTGGAAGCAAAAGATGTGACTATGTAATGTACTGACACATTCTTTCATCTTATCGTTGATACCGAATCCAGTCGCTCTTTTTAGGAGATATTCCTTATCACCAATCCACCTGTACAAAAAAATGTCAGCATGGTGAATTAAAAAGACTTTTGCTATATTCTCTGAGGTTCCAATTGTTCAGGTAATGTGTCTCAGAGAGATGCAGTTTAATTAAACACATGCCGATGGAGAGAAATGGGGGAGCTTTCTAATCACAAATATAAGAACTAATTAAGATAATTCATGAAGGATGAAGGGCCCATTGATTTATTTAGATGAATACAGCTTTTGTTTTCTTTCATTCTCATTAGTAGATTAAATGATCCATCTCACTTGCTTTTCTTTTCAATTCTGACTTGATTTCACAATTATTCCCAATATATCTACATTGCACCTTAGGTCAATGTTTTGAAAACTTTTCATCCTTATTACAACATAGTGAGAGACAGTTTTTTTTTTTTAAATACTATTTAGGAATTTTTTTGATCATCCTCGAAGCTTAAGAGCAGGATAAACCAACATGGTGTTGTATTTTAGAATAGCTTGAAGCCTGACAGTTTTACAGATAACGTTGCTGCTTGCAAAGTAGTTAAACCGGTCTCTAATGAAAAGTAATGCTCCGGATTTTCTACATTACACCTCAGTTTCACTAATTTAAGAGAGTTTTGTTTCACCTTATACTTTCACCTTTTCCCTTTAAGCTGCTCCTGTGACAGCACTTCCTGGTGGAAATCCTTTTGTAATACCAGAGAAAGGACACGTTTCTCATTAAAGTTAACACAGTGCAGTAATAAGTTCCTTAGAGGATGGTGCATTTGCTCTTCCTTGAAAAAGAAAGACCTTTTCAGAAAGAAATTTGACAAGGCAAAAAAAAAAAAAAAAAATGACTAAACACCAAAATTGTCCATTTAATGAAAAGCTGTTGAAGCCACCACAGACAAACAGGTCTCAAACTGAGGTCTTGCAGCCTGGGAAGTCCGTCGGCATTTTTGTTCATTAAATGATTTTAGAATTAATTGGATATTAAATGATAAATAATCCAAATAAACATGTCATGAAGTGTTGTATTCTTGTTGTATCTCATTATTTTCAATTAATTAAGAACTAATATATCAGAAAAACACGACAGCTGCCTCTACAGAACTGTACCATTTTATTAAAGATTATAATAGAAAGTGAAGGAAAGCTTAAACATTTTCATCATAAGCATCATCCTCATCAGACTCTCTAGTCTTATCACTTGAGGTAAAATGTCAGGCGCAGCATTTGAGAAGCCTAATCGTTGTCTCTTAACTTGACTGATCGCTGTACTCTCTTATAGCGGTATCGAAAAAAATGCTGACTGATTAATTTTTGTTCAACTTTGTCCTTCTGCCGTGCCTACAATGAAAGCCATGGCACATGTGCTTCTTGAATAATTTTACATAATTTTGAATAACAAAACGAATCTATTAGGCTTCTGTCCATTTTGTTATGGTGCCTAACAAACAATTTGCTTAATGCGAGACATTCACAGCAAGACAATTTTGCCAGGCTGCCACATAAATACGTATGGACGTATGATTTGTTTGAAGTTGCAAACTATGTGTTTAGTAATGAAAATTCCTTACAGACTCATTATCATCAAAGAGAACATGAGACTTTCCAATTCCATTCCCTCTGCCTGATGCCTATTCAGTCTGTTTCATACAGATTGCTGTACTTTTTATCCAATAGTTGTTAGCAACAGATATCCCTTTGAGTCCAAACATTTTGTACATGGCCAAAAAGGATAAAAGAACCTTTTTTTAAAAAACTAAAACTTGCATACAGTTCCAAAAATGAAAACCTTTTACCCAGAGAAGTTGATTTATGAGAGGGTCAGTCCACGGGTGATGAAAACACAGAGCACACTAGCTGCTCATGCAGACAGTGTTATCCACTTTGACTCCAGAATGCTGAACCTCACTTTCCAAACTGCACACTTGTGTCAAGATCCATTTGTTAATCCCCTCACTGTGTTCTTCCTGTACATGCCCCACACTGGGGTCGGATATTATTGAGCAACTCGCATAGGACCAGTTGCACAGAAGAGACGTTTACTTTCATAATTTGTGTTTATTTGTTTAACCAGGAGTTAGATTGTTGTTAAGGATATATCATTTCTTGTTGAAAATGATTCTTATTTAATCATGAACCGAAATATAGACACTAATTTTAAACTTTCCTTTCCATTTCCTTTCATGTCTTTGATGGTAATAACAATTTATCTTTAATTAATAGGCAGACGTCCTGCGCAGATGCCACTTTTAAGCCTCAGTTGATTTCACACTTGATTCGCTCTAATTTTACGGGAAAAAAAAAGTTTAAAAAGTGTCACTTTTTTAAAACATCTATTTCACAGGATTTTGTTCAGTTGTCAATTTTTTCCAGTTTTGATTGATTTTGCTGTGGCTATATTGTATGTATGAGAAAACGTGGAAAACATAATTTACTTTTTTACATGATCATGTATTCACAGTGGGAGGAAGTGTAGCCTTTGAAAAATTGATAAACAAATTGTTAAGAAAGAAGGTTTTGACCAATGTGCTGTAGGTTTTTATTTCAAAAGTAATTAATGAATGACTTTAAAATGCCAGAAAGCACCTTTGAAATAAGAATCTGGCTTATTTATATTTATAAAAGCTATTCCCTTGTTGAATCCAGTGTTACATAGCATTTTAATTGCTTTTAAGGAACATTAAATGTTTGATAAGCCTTGATTTTGCCTAAATGAAATGTCTAAGAGACATTCACTAGGGTACATGAAAGTCTAAATGTCATGCTGTGAGTTTTAAATTCAGCTCTCTTACTCTCTATGTCTATCTGCTGAGTAATAATTTTATACCATCTCTTTCCTATTTGTTCTATCTTCCTCTCCCTTTCCCACAACAGTTATTGTGCTGCTGATTGTGACCTTAAAGCGCCACAGGAAGGGTCAGCGCATGTGTGAGGAAGAGGAAGACATGCGCGACAATGTCATCAAGTATAACGATGAGGGTGGAGGCGAGCAGGACACACAAGCCTATGACATGAGTGCACTGCGCAACCTCTACGACTTTCCAGAAGCCAAGAGCTCTGAATCACTTCCAAAGCGCGTCCAAAACCATGTGAACTCTGACAGAGAGGTAGCTGATTTCTCCCTGTTTAAAGGCTACATCCGGAAGAAGGTGGAGCAGGCAGACGCAGACCCATCAGTTCCTCCTTACGACTCATTTCAGACATACGCACTGGAGGGCAGCGGCTCGCCAGCACTCTCACTAAGCTCCATCCACACTTTGTCCACCAGCTCAGAGCAGGACTTCTCCTACCTCAGGGACTGGGGGCCTCGTTTCAGACAGCTGGCAGGATACTATGCCCCGGCACAGCCTGATGAAGAAGGGTCCTAGCACTGCCTGCCATCCTGTGCCTACTTTGCCAAACTAACAACACACTGCTGTTCTGTAGAGACTACTAAGTCCTGGAGCTGCTCACACTCCTTTACCTACCACTCTCCTCCATCAGCGGGTGATCACTGGATCTCAGTGTTTTCTGGACATTTTACTAAAACAGAGATAGTTTGCCTTTTCAAAAGATTAAAAAGTGGAGGATGAACAGTCTATGAGCAAGGGGTTGGGCAGGACTCCAATAAACCTAGCAGGGTGTGAAACGAGAGCTGGGCTGTGCTATATGCACAGTGCTGAACCCACACTGTTCCCTATCTGGAGGGTTTTCTTTGTGTGTGTGTGTGTGTGTGTGTGTGTGTGTGTGTGTGTGTGTGTGTGTGTGTGTGTGTGTGTGTGTGTGTGTGTGTGTGTGTGTGTGTGTGTGTGTGTGTGTGTGTGTGTGTGTGTGCGCTTCTTTTTTCTCTTTTGGTGAGAGCAAAATCTACTGATTGATTAGGAGAGTAAGAAGAGGACACCGTGCAGCAGAACTGGGGAGGTTATTTTCTAAGCCAAGACAAATTATTCCCAGATGAAAATATGTTATTTATTTAAAAAAAAAGGAAAAAAAGAGAAGATATTTATGTATTTATTGTTTCTATTTATTTATTTATTTATTCCTCCAGGTTAAAGTACAGTATACTGGACTGGACTTAATTATTGACTAGAGAAATGTAAGGATGGATGATACAGACTGAACATCCCTGAGACTATTACAGGCATTGACATGATGGTGCCATTGTGAGTGAGAGATCTGGGCCACAGCTTTTCAAAAAAATTACTTATTTTTCAGATTTTTTTTTTCTTTTTTCTAAAATACAGGCCTATGCTGGGAAATGATGTATAAATATTAACTACTCACTCAGTCAGAGGTTTTGTTTTTGTCTTTTCATACATTTTATGTATTGTGTTAATCTTAAATTGATTATACAAGTCCATATTGTGGGCAGTCAGATATTTGTTGTGTGTGTTATTTTATTTTCCTTTTGAAACTGTATTCCAGTGCTTAATTTTGGGGACAATAAGGAACATATAACCACAAGAGACAGAAGCGTCAGATACTCCACATTTTTGATCAGTATTTACATGGATATTTACATTTTGCAGCCATGTTCATTTCAGATTCTGTGACTGTGTTGTTTATATTCTAATCTGGTTTCAAGACTGGGTGTTTTGATTGGTTTTATTTAGTTTAATCTTTAGTATTGGTTGAGGCTGATGAAAGGGGATGAGTATATGATTAGAAGGCCTGGTTACACTAAATCCTTTTTGATCCATGACAACTCTGTTGATGTAGTTGCTTAGAATGCTCTCTACATTAGTTACACCACAGCAGTACTAATCAGTACTACAGTAATTCAGTCAGAGTGCATTTTATTCATACAAGACATTTTATCAAGTCCATCACAGACCAGATGTTTATGAACATTTTTTGTAAAACTAAAAATGGATTGATTTGTCCCATGACCAAAAGTGTATCCAGGTGTTAATACCTATTTAAGAGGCTTTCATCACCCACAGCCAATATCTAGAGACATTCTGTTGCCAACCATATCCAGTATCAGTGTATGGATTAAATGTACAGTTGAAATCAATAAATATTAAACTTTTTGTAGACACACCAAGACTGAAAAGACTGCACTTGACAGAATGTAATGTGTTATACGCTGGTCTGTTTGTCTCTGCTTTAGCACCAGATGTTTTCTCTGATTTTGTACATGCCTACTTGTTATGATTGTCAATTGTGCTCCCTTGGCAACTTATACTGTATGTAAAGATGATCTTTTAGTATCAGCCTCAAAAAAGCACTTTCCAGGACACAATTTTGGCAATTCGAAATAATTCTAATTGAATAACAGCCACACACAAAAGAAGCTCAGAACACTGTTAGAGTGTTTAAAAACCATTAACATCCAAATGCATAATTCAAGTATCCATCAGTTGCAGCCCAGTGCCTTATTAACAACCAAACGGTAATTTGAAAAACATGTGCCTTGTCTGTATGCTTCACCGG
Organism: Tachysurus fulvidraco; assembly: GCF_022655615.1. Classification (NCBI taxonomy): domain Eukaryota; kingdom Metazoa; phylum Chordata; class Actinopteri; order Siluriformes; family Bagridae; genus Tachysurus; species Tachysurus fulvidraco. The sequence continues at coordinate 20,609,713 of NC_062522.1, forward strand.
TGTTTATAGGAGATCATTATGGAAGGCTTGTTGGTGGCTACTCTATATTTCCCTTAGATTAAAATTCCCCACCGCAACCCAGCTAGCCACCATTTATTTTTCAGTAATGAACTTCACGTGTTAGTGTATTAAAGTGTCAATAAATCACACCTCATCCACCGTCCACCAAGGGCAAGTAGACCTTCGACTTCAATCCCACTACAATTGCAAGCCTGATGACTGGCATTGCTTGCATTCTCTTATATCCTGTATTCAGCCACACTTATCTTAAAAAATGCTTACAGTAGTAGAAATGCGAGTCAAGAAAGTGAAAAAAAAAATAACTATAAGAACATAGTACTCCAACAGCAAGACATAAATAAAATGTAAAATTTATCCACAAAAATATATACTACGTATCTGTGTTTATGATCAGCAATATCAGTGTGACACTACACAATCAACTGCAGGACTCAGAGCTCACTTTCTCATTTTCAGAATCGTTTTATCCTTATCAGAGTTGTGATGGACTTGGAGCCTATCCCGGGAACACTGAACATGAGGTGGGAATGCACAGTGGTTGTGAAGCCATTGCAAAATAAATAAATAAATAAATAAATTGTCAAAAAACATTTATCACAATAGACATCATTTACATTAAACAAGCTGCTATAATCATGATACTCTCTTTCTGTAAAGGGATATACAGTCCTAGCTTGTGGTAGCTGTAAAATTTCAAAACCACAAAGTTCATTGTCCTTTTACATTCAAGACTTATTGAGACCTGGCTAATGACATCCATAATTAGGATGTGAAAAATCCACTTTGCAGTGAAATGAGAGATCACAGGAGCCAATTTACACCATGTCCTTCTAAGTTAGATGAAACATATTCTGAACAACATCAAAGCTTGGACATCCTTAATAGGACTATGACATAAAAATTGGCCAGATAGATTGCATCATAAACAGCGGGTGGAGTTGAGCCGAACCCACAACCTTTGGGTTACGAATCAGACTCTCTAACCATTAGGCCACGACTGCCTAGGGGTGACTGTACCTTTAGGATAAATGGCCCTTAGCTTTGTAATAAGCTATCTCTGCATGTCAAAGTAGGTTCAACTTTATCTATTTTTAAAACTCTGTTAAAAACAGAGAAAAAATTATCTTGGCCTTTAATGATACATACTGTACCCTAGAACCTGGAGCATGTTGCATCATGCTTGCTACTGTAGATATACCATTATTTTTACCCTTATACATCACATTGGTCAACTGTTGTTGTGTTTCATTTTTATATATAAATAAAGTAGTGTAATTTAATTAAAGTAAAGTCAAGTAAAGTAAAACAAAGAACCTGGTCAGAATCCGGGGAGTACAAAGCTAGAAATAAAACTAAAACCAAGACAATATGCACAAGACAATTTAACAATAACAATAAGCAAAACGGTGCAGGGAAACAAAGAAACAGATGGTTATGTACACAGTTATCCAAGTTATCATTGAGCTAACACAAAACAGGTGCATGCAATAGAGCAATAAAGCAATGTCATGACAGAGTGGAGACACGAATGAAAAACAGAAACAAAACCATCAGCTTATGGCTTTCATTTCCATCTGAATACTGACACAGAGTGTGAAACTGTGACAGAGCCCCCACCCCACTAATTTCATGAGGACTGTTGAATCTGGCCCAAGATCAGTGAATTCCTCTGGAATTCATCATTATGGGAAGATCGCATCCTCTGAAGTGGAGGCAGATGGACAACGATATCCTCACCACAGTTAGAATGTAGAGCAGTGATGACATATACATAGTGACAATGAGGCCCTAAAATTAAAAGAAGGAGCCACTCTCTCCTTACCAACAGAGCTTGGAGAGTCCTCGGTAACAAATGACCAAGCACAGAACAGGCGCACACTATATACAGTAGAAATAAACCAATCAAAGGACTTATATCATGCTAGTATTATTTCACAGTCCATCGTGTTATTCATATCTAGTGTTCCAGAGCATGTTGATGAGAGGAGAATCAGACTTGTTTCTTTATAACCTGTTCTTCTGGATTTCAAACAGCAAATCAGAAGTCAAGACATTTCACTTTTAACACAACAACATCACTGTGATCATTTTTTATCTTTTTAATTATGTATAATTATGTTAAATTTAAGGAAAGAGCATTGCAATAATTTCAAATGTCTGAACAGGCAAATTCTGTCTCATTGTTATTTAGAAAAAGAATCTTACTATTATCATTATTATAATTTTTTTTTTAAGTGTCAAGATTAATTAAGACAAGACTTAATTTTGGGGTCGCAAAGTACAATAATCTAGTCAAAAGAGTTTCCTAACACTTATACAGCGTGCTAAATCACTACAGCTACGTATATCAGGCACATAATAAAATGGCAGGATATTAGAACATGGATCTCAGGTCACTATTTAGATTTTATCTGTACTTTAGACCTTTGCTTCCTAGACAAAGGTTCTATTTTATATTTTTCTAATTAGCTTAGACATGAAACTTCCTGACTTCATGGCACAAAATAAGATTTCAGTGCCATAGATTTAAGTAAGAAAGAAACTTCCACCTGGTGCATCTTGCTCTATTCTAATTTGGTCTTTTGTCTTTACTTGACAGGTACTGTAATGTATAGTGTCAATTCCCAGTACACTTGAAGATGGAAGAACACTCTGTTAACCCCCAGGATTGTCTTTAGCTAAATGTGAAGATTCCCTGGTGAAGATGTTTATCTAGCAATCCTCTCAGCTGTGAATGCTAGATCCCCAGAGGCAGTTCTTATAAAACAGCAGGTGAACCACTAAAACTTTTTAAATTAAAAAGTAGACAGAAAGAAATATAGAACCTTTAAATATTATGTAGCTTGCCCGACTGTGCTTTAAAGTATTTACAAGTTTTATTTGCAACTTAAATGTTAAATATAAATGTTTGGCATGTACTCAGTGTTTCTTAAATATTTAGTTGCTTTGATATTAACTTGCAATAATATAGTAGGAACATATTCAATTAGTCCTCATTCTATGAAGCAGGTGGAAAGACAAGCCATATGCAAATGTTGCTAAATATATAGTGTTCAAATTTAGAATACGATATTAGAAACATAAAAGTTTTCTCTGTGGTATTTGATTATAAATTTACAAAAAAAATAAGTAAGTATTGTACCAAAGCCAAAGCCAGTCCTGTACAGAACTATACAAAAAGTAAATAGATTAGCTTGATGAAAAATAGGAAAAGCAATGTAAAGAGACTTAAAAAAAAATCAATAATTAACTGATTTGTCCTCTTTATGCCTTTTGTCTTTAGACCACTGCTATTACATACAGACACCTATGAATTTCAACATCAGACAAAATGTTTACTTTCTTTCAATTACTTTCACTTTTTTAAGAATGTAAACAGTTATTCTATGCAAAATTAATGATTCATTTGGTAGGTATAGGTGTTACTGTAGAGTTAGTTGGTCTTGATCATAAAGTAAATGTTTTTACAGTAAGGTTTGACATTCTCACTTGAATGCAGACATTTTTTTTATCATCCTATGTTAAAAGTCACTACAAGTCATCTTAATGCAGACTAAATATAAGCCTACTTTTCCTGTAAAGGCATATTCTTAAAATTTGATCATGTAGTGAGCAAGCTGTGTTTGGCATGTCATGCTGACTGATCATGGTGCTAAATGATGTATTCTAAATTATATTGATGTAAACAGTGGCAATAAATCATAACAATAATAAGCAGTTCTACATGTATTCGCCTGTAATATTTTAAGAGAAATAAAATTATTAGCAAGGCAACTTCACCATAATAGATGACACGCAGCTCAGTGCCTTGTTGCTTATTAGATTTATCCATTTAGGGTACCCACAGCTCCCAGACTAGTGGGTCTAATGATGATCAGTGGTAATTTGTGAAATAGAATAGCCACTTTTGGCCTGTCTCAGGCACTAACATTAGCCAGAGTCAATTCAGAAGAATTTTATGTTAGTATTAGTAAGTGTTAATGTGGCATGCCAGAATTACCCTGGCAATTATACTCAGATGTCTAAAAATGTCTTGGACTGTACATGTCAAATCAGTCTCTTGCATGAGTGATCAGTTTTATCAGGCAAGGTATTATATATTTATATTTACTGCAGCAATGCGGCGTGGCATGGAATAGATCAGTCTGTGGCACTGCTCAGGTGTTATGAGAGCCCAGGTTGCTCTGATAGTGGCCTTCAGCTCTTCTGCATGTTTGGGTCTGGCATATTGCATCTTCCTCTTCACAATACCCCATAGATTTTCTATGGGGTTAAGGTCAGGTGAGTTTGCTGGCCAATTAAGAACAGGGATACCATGGTCCTTAAACAAGATACTGGTAGCTTTGGAACTGTGTGCATGTGCCAAGTCCTGTTGGAAAATGAAATCTGCATCTCCATAAAGTTGGTCAGCAGCAGGAAGCATGACTTGCACTAAAACTTCCTGCTATATGCCTGCGTTGACCTTGGACCTCAGAAAACACAATGGACCAACACCAGTACATGACATGACACCCCAAACCATCACTGACTGTGGAAACTTTACACTGGACCTGTGTTCCTCCACTCTCTTCCTCCAGACTCTGGGACCCTGATTTCCAAAGGAAATGAAAAATTTACTTTCATCAGAGAACATAACCTTGAACCGCTCAGCAGCAGTCCAGTCCTTTTTGTCTATAGCCCAGGCGAGACGCTTCTGACGCTGTCTGTTGTTCAAGAGTGGCTTGACACAAGGAATGCGACAGCTGAAACCCATGTCTTGCATATGTCTGTGCATAGTGGTTCTTGAATCACTGACTCCAGCTGCAGTCCACTCTTTGTGAATCTCCCCCACATTTTTGAATGGGATTTGTTTCACAATCCTCTCCAGGGTGTGGTTATACCTATTGTTTGTACACTTTTTTCTACCACATCTTTTCTTTCCCTTCGCCTCTCTATTAATGTGCTTGTACACAGAGCTCTGTGAACAGCCAGCCTCTTTTGCAATGACTTTTGGGTCTTGCCCTCCTTGCGTAAGGTGTCAATGGTCGTCTTTTGGACAACTGTCAAGTCAACAGTCTTCCCCATGATTGTGTAGCCTACAGAACTAGACTGAGAGACCATTTAAAAACTTTTGCAGGTGTTTTGAGTCAATTAGCTGATTAGAGTGTGGACAGACAGACAGACAGACAGACAGACAGACAGACAGACAGACAGACAGACAGACAGACACTGTACAGTAGATAGATAGATAGATAGATAGATAGATAGATAGATAGATAGATAGATAGATAGATAGATAGATAGATAGATAGATAGATAGATAGATAGATAGATAGATAGATAGACAAAAAGACAAACAGACTATATGGTTTATATCCTGTTACAAAACTGTGGAGGATGTCTTTGTGTGTGGCACCATTAAGCTTTCCTTTAACTGAAACTAAGGCTCTGAACTATTTTCCAGCATGACAAATCCCCTCTGTTCACCTGTACGCATGATTTACCAAGGCTGGAGTGGAAGAACTCAAGTGTCCTACAGTACACATAGCCTTGACCTCAACCCCAATGGACACCTTCGGGATGAAATGGAAGAGGAAATTTACCCCAGGCCTTCTTGTTGGACATCAGTGCTGAATGAGTACAAATCACTACATTCACACTTCAAAATACAATGCAGCAAAGGGGAAACAACTTAATATTAATGCACAATATTATGTTACAGAATGGGATGTTCAGTACTCAGGAGTCCACATAGATTTTTCTATATGGTGTTGGTAGGTACAGTAGGTAGGTAGGTAGGTAGGTAGGTAGATAGATAGATAGTTAGATAGATAGATAGATAGATAGATAGATAGATAGATAGATAGATAGATAGATAGATAGATAGATAGATAGATAGATAGATAGATAGATAGACTCCTGTTTTCCTGTTGAATTGCACATCTGACTTTCTAGTGCTGAGCTGTTTATGTGTGTTAACATGCTTGACCCCACAACACACTACATTTTTCCTCTCTATTGCTAAGGGACCTCTACAAAGAAATTAATAAATAAATACCTACATAACAACAAAGCATATCACATCTTGTTTTTTTCATCCAAAAGAAGTATTTTGTGCCTCCTGTGTTCTCATTAAGGAAAAAAAACAACTACATTTAACATCACTGACTGTACAATAAAGACGTTTTTAATATATTAATATCAGGCTATCCCAGTGGATTTGGGGCACAATTCAGGATGCTAACAACAGGAGACAACAACATTTACTTTTGGACTGTGGTAAGAAAATGTGGGAGTAAATCCCTTAATCAAGGGGAGAACATGCAAACTATGCCCAAAGATAGTGGAGACATGAATCAATTCCCCAACACAGACTTGTGATGCAAAAAAGGTAGGGCATGAAGCCCATGCTGTTTTAAAATATACAATTTAAGTGTGTGTCTTTTCAAAAACTAAAAGAGATATTGGCATATACAAAGCACAAATTATCCTACAGCAACAGATATTTGGACTATATTTTGAACTGTAGTCTCAAAGTACATTAAATCAGTGGTGGACCTGTTAGGCATAACTGACTGGTAGATGTTCTAATATGGCATTTTAGATGTGTATATGTCAACATTTCATATAAACCATTAGGGATCTTGTTTTTCAAATTTGCTGCTTTCCCAGTTGTTATCTGTATTGCATCAATACCCTGTAGGCATGTCTCTTCTGTCTGGAAGAAAGTTTGCATAAACCAGAAAAATCCCACTGGATTCCTGTTTACCTTTGTTCTTTGAGAAGGTTCTAAAAGGCTAAATAGGATAATAGCATGGAGATGTTAACCAACACTGTGAGCAGGACTGTCTGTTTACTCACAGTGACACTCTTCACCACACGTTATGCTTCAGTCGTGTTTGCTGACAGCTTGGACTTTATGCTTCACTTCTTTCCCAGAGGAATTCTGGGAACTGCCAAAGCTGCCCCTTTTACATCCTTCTGACTGTGGTGATTTATGCAAAAGCTTCTGGGAATTTCATGCATGGTGCACCCAGCATCCAAACAGCCAGTGATGCATTAACGTGTATTGGGAAGTATAAGCCATGAGCAGGATAGATGAGTGCCCTAGGCCAGCCTGTGGTCAGTGATTTGGTCAGTGCTAGTTATGGAATTTAAAAAGGCCTGCATTTCAGCTCTATCCACAATGAACCTGCTGTGTATGTCTGCAATAAAGTCTCATAAAATACTGTGGAAAAACTATTACTGTAGATAGATAGATAGATAGATAGATAGATAGATAGATAGATAGATAGATAGATAGATAGATAGATAGATAGATAGATAGATAGAGACTCTGCTAATCAACAGTGTGTGGGTTGACACTCCAAATACAATAACAATATTCAAGTGAGTGGTTTAATTCAGCCTTCACACATGGTGAAAATTCATAACTGTTTGAATTAATATGAATCCCCTTAATCCAGCACTCCTGTGTTCAAGTGCTGAAACATATCAAAGTCTAATGATTGGAGATAAGGTGAATACAATCTATTGTTTTAGTCACAATAATATATTTTTGTATTTATGTTTCAAGTGGGTCATGTGCGAGTAGCTGACAGAATTGTTGGAGATGTGGCAGGTTGCTTGACTAATTCATATGCTCATCAGAATATTTGTGTGTGTGTGTGTGTGTGTGTGTGTGTGTGTGTGTGTGTGTGTGTGTGTGTGTGTGTGTGTGTGTGTGTGTGTGTGTGTGTGTGTGTGTGTGTGTGTGTCTGTGTGTGTGTGTGTGTGTTGTGGGGGTGGGGGGTGGATATGGAATGCTCTGTTCTCTGAGCACTTTAGATATGTGAAGACGTGTTCTGTTCACACTTTCCCTCCTCTCACCTCTGACATTTGTCAGAAGAGACAGGAGAGAAGAGATGAAGGAGCTCATGAATTATTAAAGAGATAGTGACTATTCCTTCAGCCGAGACGTACTTGTAACTCAGGCCTTGTCAGGTAAAAAAAAATAACAACAGTTAAGGGATGCCACCTCATAAAACTGTGGAATAAGACAGCTGCCGGTTGAAAATGTCCAATCTTTTTCAGCCCTTTAAAAAAAGAAAATAAAAAATATGTTGATTATTTTCTTTTTGGTATAATCTGTTTAACACCTGATAAGTAAGGAATAAATCACTTCAGGAGCTGCTGTTATAAGATTTTAATCTACAGTACAATAGAGAGCTGATATGTTCCCACCCCAAAGTGGGTTGTTTATATACAGTGTATACAATAGCACAGCAAGTCTTTTATTCTGCTTACACTACAATGATTTGGCAACATAATTTATTAATGAACGGCACAGACTTACTTAACATTGTGTACTTAGTGTTGTCGCTTATGTTATAAACAATCATTCTGGAACAAGAGGTAACACTAATTCCACCACTAGAGGATTATAGTGCTATTGAGTGAAAATCCTAGATTACAATATAAATAAGCACAATTAACCAAACAAATAATCGCACATATCTTTTTGGAAACATCAGACTGTTGTAAGTTTTGTAGGGAAAGGACTCTAGATATAAATTAAACCAATCAACATGGATTTTCTTTATGTGTGCCTTGACAGGACCAATGCAAATAGTAAGGGTTTAAAAGCAGTGTTAAAGAATTACATGGATACTCCTTGATTTATTAACACACTTTTAGGCTAAGGTAAATATTGTACATTACATTAGATTTGGAGAAATTACCTGTGCCTCAGATAAATTGTGTCTTTAGTAAAGACCGAACTAAAATGCTATGGTAGAGTTAGATTTGAAAAAAATCAAAAAGAAAAAAGCTTTCTTTCTTCACACCTCTGATTGTGTTGTGTTACAGTATGTTGTGTTGTGTTGTGTTCAGGCTCTGGTACAGCATTCAACCAGAAACAAAAAGTGTAGAGTGACAGAAGTTGATCACTTGGCATGGTTTAATTTGTCATTTTGCATCCCGGTACTTCACAACATTTTCATATTTATTACTTTTATAAATAATACACTGTGAGGATATTAAAGACAAACGAAGAGGTGAAAAAATAAATCAGTAAACAAATTAATTAGCAAATCCGGTAGCATGAATTGGAAGCACAAAAAGCTTGTATGCACCAAAGACTTTAAAGGCTTATAAGACTTTTATTAGCATTACTAATTATGGTAATAGTAATTATAATTTTTTTCCTCCTAAGAATATCTTTACATAATGTAACAATTTTACCTTTAGAATTAAAATGCTGATTTCTTAGACACAATTTTTTTTTTTTGCTCAATTATTTTCCAGAGGCAAATTTAAGACTTTTAGCTTTAACGTTCTTTGTCATTTTTCACATTATTGTTTAAAGCAAATGTATTGTAGGATCTGTACAATGCTTTCATGTTCATATTACATACAAAAAAGTTTTGTATAATTGTCAAACAAGCCATTTTTGTTCTTTTTTTTGACCCTGAACTGAATTTGACTGATATGAAAACCTCAGACCGTTTCACAAGGAAATCCCACAATGCAGTATTCAGTCTTTCTAAAGACAAAGCATCTTCATGAGATCCTCATTAGTACCCTTTAACACACATGCAAGACTCTTGAAACACATTTCCTTCTCAATTAGATTGATTCCCTTCCCATTCTGTCCCTGAACAGAGATATAACAAATAACAGTATAATTAGATGTGATTCTTGGTTTAGACCACACATTAACATGATAATAGAAGATGCAATTAGTTATACCTTCAAGAAAATGAGTGGAGGAAGGTTTGGGGATATGGTGGAGATATCAATATTATAATTTCAGTTTTCCCCCTTTTCTGATTAACAGAATTGTCATGCGGTAAAGCCTATCACTGTCCTGAATGAGGCTTTGTGGCTGTTCTAAATGAAATAATGTGAGTCTGCTATCATGCTATTTGACAGTGCAGGAATTAAGGAGGTTTATCTGTGCTGCATAATTACATTTTATTGTTTCTTGCTCTCACCTCTGTTCTCTTTCCTCTCTTCGTCATGCTTTCAGTGAGAAGAAATTTCTTATGCCCTCCCCTCCAATATAGTAAATTTTGTATCCTTTCATTATGCAAATTATTTTCATTTGAGCTAAAATTGGAGAGACATGGGACAAAGGCAGAAAAGAAGCAATTGGAATTATACAAGGGAATGAAACTCTTCTACCCTATTTTTTCTGGTATGGATCAAACCAAGGATCATTTTTCTTCTCAATGTCAAATTGGTCACATATCCAAGACATTTGGTATCAATCTGAACTGACAATAATTTATTTTCTGCAAATGTCTGTTGTCATATTCAACTAGACTTGAAGCAACGTTCTTTTTCCCATCTCACCTCTTGGCAGTAAGCTGTCAATCACATAAGTATTACACCATGTATTTCCAAATCTAAAATATTTGACCTGGGATCTGCCATGTCTCCTATTATGTAAATAAAATTAGGGGCAAAAGTTACTGGAAGAAATTATCCATGGGGTATTTAACTTGATTAAATCTAGACTCCTTTATAGCAGGGTCATAGCCTTGCATCATGAGGTTTCAGTGGATGGTAAACTACACACACACACACACACACACACACACACACACACACACACACACACACACACACACACACACACACACACACCAGAATTACCATTGGCAAGGTTAGAAACTGTTCATATGATATTGTGAACCAAAAATGCCTGTATAGACAAAAGAAAGCAGAGAAAGTACTTCCTGTAGAGCGTGAGATACAGAAGCTCTGAATAATTTAGATTTTAAAGCTTTGGACTTTTTCTGTAACATAGAGGTTGGAAGGAAAAGGTGGATTTCTGTGTTGCAACAAAGCACTACCTATTTCACCATTTGGCACCAACTACAATAAATAGCATAGAAAAATATATACAATGTTTAGAGACTGCAAATAATGAACATACTTACTATGCAAAACCTTTACTGTATATGCATAGATATCACACACGTTAGCTCATAGATATCTGCTAATAGTTTATTACTGGATAGCTATGTGTGAAGATCACAAAATATTTCACGTTAATACGATAAAACAAGATAAAAAAAGATTTTAAGAATTTGGTTGTTGCTGCTTGCAGTGCTAGGAATAGTCTGATAATTAGCCAATTAGGATGCTTGTAAAGGTTTTTGCAAATCAGGGTCTCCTGGTTTTTGCTTGAATACAGGCCTGTTTTCATTCCTGCACCTGTCACAACTCCTCAGCCAGTTCACACTGGAGGCTTTTAAAGAAAAAATGTTAATAACCAATCACACAGACTCTCTTTACATGGTCCAGATTATCAGTAATTCTTTGTGGAGTCTCATGCCAGCGCTTTTCTCCTCTGAGCCACTTACAGTCCAGTTCTAGTCTAGATGGTTTATAAACTTTGTTTATTAATTACCAATATTTATTGTCTTAATGTAGCCTCTTGGTAGTTCAGCAACAGGATCCTGTGCTCTCATTTGATTTTTTTGGCCCGGGTTTGATTTCCAGGCAGGGAGCTAACATAGCTACTGAAGAGGTAGATCTCAGTGCCGGTCCAAAGCCCGGATAAAATGGGAGGATTGTGTCAGGAAGGGCATCCGTTGTAAAACCTGTGCCAAATCTATTATGGGGACTGATTCGCTGTGGAGACCCCAAATAGGGAGCAGCTGAAAGAACAACAACAACAACAACAACAACAACATTTCTTGTCTTAGTCTATGCCTGTTACACAGTCACATGACATACTGCATGTCCACCATTTTGAGCATTGCCTAGCCTTTTTAGTTTGTTCATTTAGTTGGAAAAAATACAATTATAAAACCAGTGTTTACGCAATCTACAAATACAAAACATAACCTATTTCAAGCATATTGTTGCATATTGTGTTGTATTTTGCATGAATTTTTTTAAAGATATTTTCATGATGAGATATTTCCACTTGAAAAGATCACCTTGCATTTAAATCTGTTTTCAGTCCACCCCCAGGCTCTCATGGATTTTGATGATAAAAAATTGGCTCTTTTGAGACACTCATGCAGTATTTATAGACACAAGCACTAGAGTGAAGAAGGCTGTGAGGCATCCTGGCCCAATGTCAAGCCCAAAACTGCAGTGCTATCATTTGTCTTGCTGTTAATATGTCAACGGGTTTGGTCAAACCTCTCAGGGACATCAGATACAGTACAAGTGCATGGACAAGTCACTTGCCCTTTTTCCTCTGCAGTCTGTACTAAGGCTTTTGGTACAGCAAATTTAATTACATCTGACCTTCTTTAAGTGGAACAAAATGTAATGCTTTAGGAGCAAGGAGGTCAGATTCAATATCCAGATTTGATATGTCATCAGATGATTGAGAGCTTTTAAAGATCTGCCAATAAATAATTAAAGTCTAGCTTAACTTTTAATTCATTCAATAAATCTTTTATTTTTTTATTTATTTTTTTTAGTTTAACGCAATATAGAAAGACGCTCCGGAGTCAGGGAAATATGCACAGAGCTGCACAGGTCCTTAACCCCATCTTCTATTCTTTTTTCATTTATATTACCCGATATATTACTATGCATTATAAGTACAGTGAAACTCATTTAAAAAATGGTTTGTGTGGTACTGAGAATGAAAAGTGTAAATCCGGACTTGCCAATGGGTCTTAAACTACCACTGCTCATGTAGTCTAAAACAAAGAAGGAGAAGAAAAGAAAAGGGAAAAAAAAGAATGAAATAATATAATACAGATAAATGCTGTTAACATGAATATGTAACGAAATGACGAAGTCTAATCATCATTTAACTACTATTCCACTACTGATTTGAGTACATTTCTTCTCACACAATAGATTAGTTATTGCTATTATATGATCATTAATCAAGTTTGATTTAAACAGCATTTCTTTTTACATGCACTCATGAAAGGCAACTTAGTGTCTTCACAAGTAAGTATCTCTTAACATGGTTCATGCAAAGTTATTCAGCATAATTATGGAATTATCTGCATAATGTTCTCATTCACAGAGTAGTGAGAGAAATCTTAGAATATGCTGGCCCCAGACATGAGCCTATAAACACAGCTGCCAAGCCCTTCATATATTTTATTTGGACTCCTAAATCTGATGTGTACCCAGGAAGCTACTTATTATACACAACCCCAGGATACATTTGCCTTTTGCTGAGTAGGCATGCTGCAAGTGACAGAGGCAAGAAAATATATCTTGATAAAAAGATCTGCACAATTAATTATTACTTGTTGCATATCAATTCATTTTCATTCATGTAAAATGCAAATGAGACAGATGATGAATTGGCTATGCTCTATGAAAAACAGGGTAAACACATCATTATCCTCCTATTGTCACACTGCAAAATAAATTTCATGACATTCAGGCTGTGTCCTGTACCCAAAACATGAACAAATTAAAGCTGGATGAAGAAGTGATCGATTTTAGATTTGAATCTGATGACTACAATAAGCGATGTCAAAATAAGCATACTGATAATTACATGGAAAATTATCTTTCCATGAAAACATTATTATTATTAAACAAAAGTAATACAAATCTAACATGCACTTTTAGAATTACACTTTGCTTTTATACTACCCAGACAAACATTAATATGAATTCAAGATGACAGTGCATGCTACAGCAAACACTTCACTGGAGTCTCTGTGTCGCTGAGTCTTGATGAAGCAGTGTAATTAAAAAGCATCTGCACAATCGCCCAGCTTGGTGTCAACTGTCCCTTTAAATAACGCTGCTTTTGTGCCTATTTGCACTCAAGCAGGTTATTAATTGCCATTTTATTCACAATTAACAAGACAGAGTAATTACCCCCACATTCCCTGTTAATGACATTCCCATTTAAAGCAAGTGGTAAATGGATCAGTATAAGATAGCATGGTCTGAGGAGACAGCTGAAATAAATAATGGTCATTAGAGAATGCGTCATGGAATGTGGCTTGATGGTTTCCTGCTTATTATTAACATTTAACCACTCTGTAGCTTTCCAAAAACAGGGTTTGAATAAGCAATGAATGATTTATTAGTGGAAAGCTTGATACCCAGCTATGACTACAGAATCCTTGTAGCTTGTCTCTCAAACATGTGCTTCTGGCTTTCTGCCATTGTAATTAATGTGTTCTTTTTAGGTTTTCATAGACATCAATGTGATTAGATCAGATGAAAATAAAACAAAGAGCTCTGCATAAGTTTCCTATCTTTCAACCTTTTCTTCTATGACAAAACACCTCAGTGATTTCACATTTAAGTAAGCAGGGGTCTCATTTTGTTAAATTCCAGTCACTTCTCCCTCCCTTGATTTTTATGTTCATATTGTATTTAATATAACTTAGTGTTTATTTAAATATTTATTAATCATATGTTTTTTAATGTTCTAATGTTTTTTTTTCTGCTTTCTTCTGTCTTCTTTTATGGAATGCTGCCATTTACCTTGCATACAAAAACAAAGATGATGATGATGATGGAGAAACTTTTTAACTAGTGTATTTGTAAGTATAGTTTTTCAGTGCTAACATTTCGGCCAGGTATTCCATATTGCACCTACTCTTTTAGGTGTAGATGTAGGAAGATTGATTAAAAATGTATAAACACAGTACAACACTGTACATCCTTTTTATTGTCTACTTTTTGAGCAGGTTTTAATGTTAAATTCTGGAAACTCGTGAAAGAAATACATTTTTTTACTCTAACTCTAAACTTTAATGATTTTTTATGCACATCTTATCCAATATATGAACGATTTCTTGGTTTAGTAAAATAACTAGTGAGCAATAAACAAGAAACTTTTTTTTCTTCAGATCATGCAGTAATAAAGCCTTGTCTTGTGAGTAGTGGATTGCATGGACAACTCCAACTGGTCGCAAATGTGGCCTTTCTCTTGAACTCATTTTAGAAGAATTTTAAGAGAAAATTATCCTTCAAGACAGTTTATTTAAATACTATATTGAGCCATGACATAATTTTACAGCATTCACAGAGAAAATTTTACAATATTCACAGAGTCTCTTTTAAATAATCATTAAAGGAGTTCCCATTACAGCAAACACAGTTAATCTGGCCTCTAGACATGAATAATTGATTCCCAATCATTAAAGATTTGCTGACTGGCTATGTGATATTCTATCCACCATCATGAATTTGGTATTGATTTCCATTCCTAGAAGAAGAGGCTATTCCCTGTAGTTTATTGAGATGGTAATTGTTGCATTAGAGGAGATGTATTTTAAACTGTGCAAACATTATCAGTTTTTCACTGCATATATACTAATCTTATCCAAAATGAACTTCTACTGTACAGAATCTATAGTATACTTAATAGTATATCTATGATATATCTCTAGTGAATGGAGGATAGTGATCTATGCACTACGGTGGCCGAGAAGTGCAAAACAAATTAACAAAGCTGAAAACAAATTAACAAATCTGAAAACAAATTAACAAATACAAAAACAATTAACAAATCCGAAAACAAATTAACAAACCTAAAAACAAATGAACAAATCCAGAAACAAATTAACAAATCCAAAAACACAACGACAAGTCAGACAACCTGGAAGAGGTACAGCAGGTATCGTTTTTGAATGGAAACTCACCAATCATTGGACAAGACACCTGTCACTCAGGATATACAGGTATGGAATCTTATGTGTAATGTGTAAAGTTCTCCGTTCAAATATAAGAAAATAAGAGAATTAATCCACAGTAACCCATTCCATCCATCCATTCCAACTTTTCCCTGTGGCAGACTGTTGAACTTCATGTTTACCTTGAGTGACAGGTGTCTTGTCATCGGGACGTGTTCCATTCACAAACTATACCAACTGCTTCCAGGTTGTCTGACTTGTCGTTGTGTTTTCGGATTTGTTCATTTGTTTTCGGATTTGTTCATTTGTTTTGCACTTCTCAGCCACCGTAATGCACTTCTAAGGAGAAATATACAACAATAGGCCAAAACATCTCCACCATTTACAGATGAAGCAAGTAATGTTGAATATCTAGTAACAACATTGGTAAATGAACAGTCATTTCTCACAATAAATGTCTTGGATGCAGGAAGCGTGAAGTAACTTTCACAAGGGTCACACCTTTATGGCCAGATGACTGGATCGGAGCATCTCTGAAATGGCAAGACCTGTGGGATTCTCTGGGTCAACAGTGATAAGTACTCACTTACTGTTGTTCGAGGAGGGAAATACCATAATCTCTTGACAGGATGTTGGGCATCCAAGACTTATTGATGTACGAGTGTGGTGAGGACCATCCTGTCTAGTCTAACCCAGTAGAAGTGCAAGTAGAAGAAAACAGCCTTTTTTTGTCACATATACATTACAGAGAAATTTTCAGATTTTCTACACATATCCCTGCTTGTTAGAAAGTTCAGGGCCAGAAGTATCAGAGCACAGGTTAAACCAAGATATGGCTCCCTGGAGCAGAAAGGATTACGGGCCTTGCTCGAGGACCCAACAGTGGCAACTTGTCAAAGCTGGAGCTATACCTTGTAACCTTCTGTCTAGTAGCTCAAGGACCTTAACCACTAAACACCTACTGCCCCTACTGCCCCTACTGCCACTACTGTGACACAAGGCAGAGAAAATATTAATGATGTTTATAGGAAGACTGTGTCAGAATAAACAGTGTGTAATGCAGACTCGTTGGAGTGGCCGTACCAACCTCTGTACACCAAAGAAAGCGCATTAAAAATCCATAGAAATATCAGACCTGGACAATGGAGCAAATGAAGAAGGTTGCTTTGTCCATTGACATTGACCCAATGGCTGATTAGTTATGTGTGCACCTTTTACCATGTGAAGTGATGACACCAGTATGGACTGAGGGAAGAAAGCAAGTTGGAGAAGGGAGCAATGTTCTGCTGGGAAAACCTGTGTCCAGGTATTCACATTTGCATTGATCTTGACATCAACTTGACACATGGCACCTGCCTACACATTGTTGCAGAACAAAAACACCCCTTTCTGACCAATTCTCCCAGATCCCAGATCTCAATCCAAACACTGCATCTTATGATCGGGCAGGAAAAAGAAGTCTAATCCTCAGTCCATCCACCTCAGAACTTACAGGACTTGCTGCTAATATCTTGGTGCCGGATACCAAAATGCACCATTAGAGGTCTTGTAGATCCATGCCTCAGTGGGTTAGAGATATTTGGGCAGCATTTGGCTCACCAGCAACAATTTATTCAGGTGCTTAAAGTTTTAGCTTATCAGTTTATATCAGATGCGCAAGCAAAGTGCTTATACTGTAAAGCTGTATGAGGTAAAATCAGAAGATATTCAAAATGGTTTATACAGTAATGTAAAAATTGAAGACAAACTATTACATACATTCCATGAGGTTCCAAAGTTTTTGTCTCTACATTTCCTCACTTCATTGCTGTTCTAACAACTAATGATGCAAACAGAGATGTCATTAATTTTGTGTCCATCGCTATGAGAAAGGAGAAAGGAGAAATCCTTCATTCTGATATAAATGTGCCTGAAAAAATTATCAGCTACTCTTCTGTTGGTTACCCGTGATAAACACCTGATTACATCTCTTACAAGAGAGATGATAAACAACTCCTATGGTGATGCATGGCTTGTGATGGGAGACAAAGTCTGATCCTTTAGGGCTTGTAATTTTACTGGCTTATTTATTCACACATTTGCAAGTGAAACATCTTGAATGGTTGCATGCTGTACTGTTGTTATCTGTATCTGTAGGAGCTGAATGGAAGTAACTTAAAAATGCAAGGCAGTCTCCGGATATTGCTGCAGAATTTTGAGTATTTAAGTATAATTTTGGCCATGGTTTTATTAGTAGGATGATGAGCAGGCACCAGTGAAATTGCCTCTGTCCTAGTAGTGGATAATGTAGAGGTCAGAGCATCCTCTCAATAGTGCTAATATGGTACATGGCATGATCTATGACTATATTTATACAGAATCCACAGTTAATTACACATTTCCCCATTTTTTGGAGGAAGTCTTTATACTCACTGCAAAGGCATTTAAGCCACATTAGCTGAGAATAAGGAACTACAGTGCTTAGGAGTTGTATTCTGAGTAGGAAAGAATGTCTGAAGGTTTATAATGGATGGTGAATTCAAGAAACACTCTTATTTCCCTGTCATGTCCAGTACTCTATGTATCTGTATATTCCAGGGCTGGGTTGAATTTGGAAAATGAAGAAATTTAAAGTTCTTCATGTGTGCAGGTAGTTCTTTTCAAAGTACTTAAATAACAATGCTGGTAGGTGTTCTGTAAATTTGAGTTTTTGCTTAAGTTAAAAAGAATTAAATATGAAATTTCCTAGGACTTAAAGTCATTTGGTGGGTCCTTTTTCAATCATGTACAGAAGAATACAGAATATGTGATTTACATATTTAGAATTAATACATAATTTAAACTGACAGTAATACAGGAAACATAAGATATGTGGCTTGTGAAATTACAGGTTAACTCTCAATTGCTCAGTTGTATAAAATGAGATAAAATGTAAGTCATTCTGGATAAAGGCATCTGCCAAATGTATGTAAATGTAAATTGTTTTCACAGTTGTAGTAACAAGAAATAATGAGATAGTGGAGAAATAATTAGATAGTGGTGCTGAATTCAATGTATCTCTTTCCTAGAGTGAAAAACCTTTGAATTACTGATATAACTGATAAATAAATTACAGTACACTCCCCTCTGTTTGAAAACACCATGTTCAACTGATTCTTAAGTTCTAAAATAATTCTCCTCCCTCTGAATACTGATGCATTGTTAATGTTACCATAATACTAGAGTCCATCTGGAAGCAAAAAAAAAAAATAAAATAATTTTGGCCCATGTGCGAGAGACCGACAAGATAGGGTGGAAAATTACATAAATGATATATCCCAAGTTTTGTTCAACATTGTTTTATTGCCATGAAACACTGTCTGTAAATTTTAAACATTTACAGTATGTTACATTGATCAAGAAATTTCTTAGACTTTAATCATTGCACAGTGCATGAGGTAGATGTCAAGGGCAAACAGCAAATCAGAAAACACAAACCCAGCTGGAAGAGAGCTAACTCAAGAGAGATGCCTCCAATTAAATTATGTCTTTAAGAACTGGTCTCATCGCACATAGGAGGCAGTTTCTTTTGTGCTCATATGAAGCCATGGGATGAAAATAAATTAACTAAATTAATTGCAAAGCAAAACAAGAGAATGGAGATGCATGCCTACTCTCTGAGGCTGACCCAAATGAAAAAAGGAAAGCCAAACTAATTTTCTCTCAATTATTTATCAAACAATAGCCTCATGGACCATTTGACATCAAGCATGAGCAACTTATGGTGATGTGAGCTGAGAATGAATGAGATGTTCATTTCACAAAGCAATATTTTTAAACTAAGGATTAAAACATTTGTGCATTAACTGCACATGACACTTTATTTAAACACATACCAATATGTACCATACAATACAGTACCATACTATACTATACTATACTATACCATACTATACTATACTATACTATACTATACTATACCAAATCAACATATTAAAAAAGTTTTAACTAAGTGAAGCTGTGATAACATTTACATGCATCTTGAGACTAATTGTGATTGACAGTAGAACCAAATAAACATGTCTTATTTTTAACATTTTTTTCTTATTTTTAACATTTTTTTCTTAGCTGCTGAAGTTTTTTCTTCTATGCTTTGTGCATTCTTTCTGGCCTCTTTCAGTTACTGAGGACGCTTGGGTGGACTGCAAAAAGGCCTCTTAGTCTTCTTGTTTATGATTGCTGCCACTTGTGCATCTCGTTCCCCATCTTTCATTTTACACTTGACCAAGCATCTGAAATGAACCTCGAGGAGACAAACATGGGGCAATGCACAGTTATAATTTCCCAATAATGTGGAGAGGTGGTGCATTAACTGAATTAGCTATCTTCTCTGCCTTGTTGTCTTTTGCGATAAGAGGCTAGCAGAGCTGCCATTAGCTCTGAGCAGGATTAGGGAGGGAGCAGGGCCTATTTCGAACAACATGGGAGCGCATCATAATGAGGCTGCTGCACAGGGCTGTAGACACACTTTTCATCGAGCTCTTTAATCATAGTCAAGGTGAATTTTCCTCTCTTCTGATTGAGTGCGAGGAAGGGATTTGCAAGTTCTGAATTTGCTGATGACATTTAATCTCTGTGGAGGAGGACTGCAAGTTATGACTGACATTCATGAAAGCAGAATAAAAAAGGACATGTCATACATTATATAAATACTGTTAAAGTCTTTTTATATCTTTAGTTGCTACAAACCGTATAGGTAGGCTGAAACATAATTATTACATTCAAAACGAGCCAAAGTAAGAGATATAATGGAAGTATTAGCCACTAGTTTTCACTAAATTGATGATAACAGTCACCCAAAATGTCTATTTACAAAATAAAAACCTAATTTACTTGTTTAAGACAATGAAAAGTACAATAAACAAATTTCCTCAAATAAAGTCTTCATTACATAAACAACTAATACATCTTTTTTTGTATAAAAAAAAAAAAAAAAAAAGGTAAACCCCCCCAAAAAAACAAGTTACTGTAAACCCATTTCACCTTTAGTGAGATAAGCAACCAGAATGGTGTTAGGGAGAAAAAATGAAAAATTAAAACAAAAAAATTTTCAGACAATTTCAATACGATTTGAAGAATTATATTTGCACAGTTATACTGAATATCAGCACGGATGTGGTCATGAGCTAATCGACGCTCTGCCAATATTTACTGTAACCACACTTTTGCTTCGGTGACATTGTGTTTAAAGTTTTAAAAATAAGAAAATAATACTGAGTAACTGACATGTTGGAAACAATAATAATAACAATAACCATAACAATTATTATTATTATTATTATTATTATTATTATTATTAGTAGTAGTAGTAGTAGTAGTAGTAGTAGTAGTAGTAGTAGTAGTAGTAGTAGTAGCAGCAGTATTAGTAGTAGTAGTAGTAGTAGCAACAGTATTAGTAGTAGTATTATCATATGGCAAGATAATTTGATTATTTTACCTTTGTAAATGTTATTAAACCCTGAAGAAGCCACATTTACTGATAGCCCATTGATTAGCTGACTATCTAGCTCACAGTGATTTGTACATTCCCATTAAAGTTGCATCTGGTGGAAGTTTCCTTTCCTTTTCACCTACATCTGATAAGATTTTGTAGGAAGTCAGAAGTTATTTTCAAGAAAAATGTATCATATGCTATGTCTGCGGGTGATGTCACTAACTCTACTAACGGTTTTTGAAGTACTGTTGCTAGAATTGGAATGTTATCATTATATCATAATTAACACAGACAAGTGAAATGGCCCAGTGCACTTTTGCTATATACAGGCACTTAGCACTGGACTCTATTCATCCAATCAAATTAGTGGACCAGAACTAACTGTTGTATAGGCAGTGCATACATCAGTGCCTCCAGCAAAAATGAAAACAAAAGCAAGCAAATTTAAATAAATTTTAAAAAACATATATATTCAAAATGTATTGCAAAAAAAAAGATTACCACATATTTTCCAAAACTTGAGCCATCACAATGCACATTCAGCCATGTGTCAAACATGAGTACAGCTAGTAAAGAATGTAATAACACGTGTCTTCACTGGTAGCAGTGTAAAAGAAGAATCCTGTGCAGGAGCGTCTGATATACAGTGTATAATTATTTTGCATTTTGTACCAAAATATTTTACATATATGATGGTTTAAGGATATATTTATAGAGATTCGTTTGCACTAATTGTAATTAATGTGCGAAACATGTCGGGTGCCTGAGGGTTAAACAAAACCATTAAGCAGTGATAGAGTGAATACTGTTTGCTGTTTAAATCTCTGTGACAGTGACTGACTCAGAGGCTGAAGCAGGCCGTTCTGCTCAGCTAAGTCGGAGTCAAAGGTTTAGTCTGGCAAGGTGCATATTTGACTTTGCGGCAAATATTTGTGCAGACCTGCCATGGGGTGTTATTGATAGAAGGTCTGTTGTGAAGCCAAAAATAACACATGACTGATGGTCAAATATGAAATGTATGGCAATAGGCAAAAAGATCTCCTTGATCTCTCTATTCTCTTTGTCTTATTTTCTCTCCATGTTCACTATTTTTCTTCTTTTCCTTTCTGTTCTTCTGCCTTCATTTTTCTTTTCTTTTTTTTTCTCTGCTGGCATTTCACCGTCTTTTCTCACACATCTGTGCTGAGAGATAATTAATCCACATTGTGAGGCTGCATCTGGGTTGATATGCTCTCCATATTTCAGAGTGCTGATACATCTCCAGTGATGTGCGTGATGTCCCCATAACTCCATCTGCACTTGGATAAGGTTTGCAAGTATAACTTAGAGCTCCATAAATTCCTGAGACTGAAAGAAATACAGCTCTTTTATTAAAACTGTAAATCTAAAGCCTCGTCCATAAAAACGAGAAGGTGAAAAAAAGACGTCAGTTTTACCAGGCCCCAAGGTAAGAGCTTTTAGCCACTTCATTGTATTTGCTGATGACAGAATATAGAAGGAACATAAACATTTAATATGTCTATTAAATAGTGCAGGATAATAGAAGAGGCTGGGAGGGAAGGAGAGGCAAGAGGTGCTTATCTGCTAAAGTCATTGCGTTTCATTTGTCTCAAGCAGTCATGAGTCATTCAAAAAGCATACGGGCAGCTTATTTTATTAAAGCTCTCTCAGACAGTAAACGTAGATTTCAAGCAATGAACAACGGACCAAGATGACAAGAATGTATATGCTATAATTAATGTTGAACCAAATATACATGCAAGAAAGTCTCCAACAACTGGAGAATAATTCTTCTAGTCATTCTCTGTGGTGTTTACTTTTAGGAGATAACATGGTTGTGATTTACAGGAGTAGTCATGCTCTCTTGGCAATGCATAATTTCTTAATTAATGACAGCGCTCCTTCTCCGCTTTATTTACTGAGCTGTTTGGATCCACCAGCATTTTCCTGGTTGTTTAAAACAATTATCTGAACATCAAAATGAAAAGAAGTATTCATGCTTAGTACACAACTCTTATTTTGTGAACATCTTTGCTAAACTCAGTCTTTATCTGAATCTCAATCCTTCCCAAAGACTTGAATGGCAGATATTTATGGCAAGTAACTTAAAAGCATTCAGATGTGTTCCTTCAAAAAAATATTTACATTTGCCAGGGAATGAGAAAAAGGACTACACTATATGGGCAAAATTATGTGGTCATCTGGACAATCATACATCGATGACACCTATACTGAACACATTTAATATTTAGTCTTCCTTTAGCTGGTATAATAACCTTCACTCTTCAGGGAAAGATTTTTACTGGATTTTAGTGTATAATTGTGGGGAATTTCCTTTTAGCTGCAAGAGCATTAGAAAGGTTGAGGTTGGGCAGTTATGTCAGGTTAAGAGAGCCAGGGCACAGTCAGTGTTCCTGAAGGTTTACCGTGAGGTTGAGGTCAGGGCTTTGCAGCAGACTGCAACATTGCTAAACCATGTTTTCATGTATCTTACTTTGTGCACAGGGGCACTGACATGCCGGAACCGGTTTTTGCCATTTAGTTCTAGTGAAGGGAAATTCTTATAGCATAACATTCAAAGACATCCTATACAATTGTGGCAATACTTTGGAGAATTCCCAGACATACAGTAGGTATAATGGTCAGGTGTCCACAAACCACTGGCCAGGTAATGCAGCTTTAAAGAGGGTAAAGAATTAAACCTAATAATCTTTTTTCTGCCTAAAGAGACATATAGCATATAGATGTATATTAATAGAATGACATTTTTTTTCAGTCCTTTTAATTGCTTTCTGTATACAAGACTTCATTAAAATGTTATCTGAGTAGGCGATGACTGCGGTTAAAAACCTCATAAACTGTCACTCTGCTTTAAGACACTAATGATGTTGGCACAAGACTACCTCTACATTTGTAATCTCATCTTCTTATACAGAAATAGCATTAGAGACACTTTATCAAAGATTATAACTTTACAATGAGTAGACACTTTGCTCATAAGTGTCATGGCGCCTCTGTCTCATCTCCATCAGTCATGGAATACAAGCCTCGTTGGCACTTTTCACTCAAATGATCACTGTCTGCTCTTACATAACTGTTGCAAAGCAAGTACTTATTTTGTTTTTAAAGATTACAGCTTTGCCTACTGCAATTTCTATTATTTTAGCAACAGCACATGTGAACTGTAAATAAACTCACTGTTTTTAAGCCATTTAGTTATTGAATCTGTCTTTTTTGCTGTGGCATTTAGTCAACTATTTGCACAAACTATGACATTCATTGCATGAGGAAATCTCTCAAAACTAGCAAGTGAAGCACCATTAGCAAGCTGAAGATTTTTTTTTACAGCCACATTTGTCAAACTGACACCATTTTACTTAATGTAGGCTTTGCAGGAACAAAGTTAGAAAAACATTTGTACATCATTTTGCTACATCAAATATTTATTTACTTATTTATTTATTTTAAAGAACAGTTAAATTGCATGTTATATACACAAAATGGTGTGTGGTGTGTACACATTCTTGTCCTTCAAGATCTTTGAAAACTGATAATTTACTTTAAAACATGTCCTTGTTTCTTTCTGCCCTAAGTGGTAATTGTCCAACTTATAAAGTAAAATGCTGTGAAATAAATACATTTGAAAAGACTTAGGACAAAAAGTCTGACTAAAAAAACAAAGATGCATTTAATTATTAAAAATTTAATCATAACTGGGGATTGAACATAACTCTATAAAAACATCTCAGGTGATGATTCTGTTACATGGGAAGGCTTGGGAGGTGAAAAGACACTGAAGGAAATTCAGGTACTGAACCTGTCACAGGAGAGGGTTCAAGGGCTGAACCTGACAATGAGCACAAAACTCAGCCAGGGCTTGACATTGGGGACATGACAGGGCCTGTGCCTGGAAGACACCAGAGCTGAAACTAGTTCCATAAAAAACTCAGAAATTGCAACTAACTGGAGGAATTCTCTGTGGCTTAGCATATCTTCTGCAAAGGAATTTAGACAAGGATTGACAATAGGGAGGCTATAGGTCCTTGGAAAAGCATAGTGCCTAAAGCTAACCCAGGAAAAGACTTGGCTTACATTAATTTTCAATGTCTAAAACTGTCTCTGGGAAGATCTCAAGACATGGAGAAAACCTCAGAGATGGTACCCAGCTCAGAACTGATCCATAGAACAGTAAAACATCAGTGTACTAGACTTAGGGTCAAGTGCTGAATTAGACGCAATAATCCCAGCCTCAGATATTCTGCCAAAGTATTTGATCTCTTGTGATCTTTCTTTGCACCAAGGGGCTACTTGTACAAACACTTCCACATTTCATTTGCTATGGTTCCTGCATTTCCCAATTATTAACTACATTCAGAATTGTGGTATTTTCAATTTCTTATAGTAATATGGGCAACGGCTTTAGACAGTACACTACAGAGTAAATTAGAATGAAAAGAAAGACTAAGAAGCTAAAATAATGCCTATTAACTGAAACAAACACACAAGCTACTGTGGGTCACAGTGTTGGGATGTGGTAGCCTAGTGGTTAAGACGTTGGACTACTAATTGAAAGATCATGAGTTCAAATCGCATCCAAGCTGCCACTGCTGGGCCCCTGAGCAAGTCCTTAACCCTCAGTTGTATACATTAAAAATGTCTGCTAAATTTTAGAAATGTAATGTGTACATTGAAAAGTAACTTTGAATTTTTTAGATCAGCACTGGCTGGTAGAAATGATAAGGTATTGATTAGAAAATTAGAAAGTGGAGAGTTGGAATACCAAGCTGCTGCTGTCACTGCTGGGCAGTTGAGCAAGGCCCTTAAATGTTCAGTTGTATAAATACAATTTAAATAAGTGACTTTGCATAAGGGTGTTTGCAAAAAAAAAAAAAAAGGGTGGTTATTAAAATGGGGTAAGCACTGTCTGTGTACATATAATCAAAATATAAGTTTCATATGTAACATGAATGATATGATTACTGTATATTAATGTGCTTGTTCAAAATCATCATATAAATAATAACTTGAATATTGCAGCTAAACTAATACTAAATAACCAATAAAGCAAAACTATTAAACACAGTCAATCAATTTTACTGTATCACATAAAACATTGCGTCCTTGAGGACGTGTGGGCTCTGAACTGTACTTTGAAGACTTACAAGTTCAAGATGCTCATGCTCAAGGTTATTGTGTCCCAGATCAGGTCCCAGAGGGTGCTTGGTCTTATGTCGGCAGCAACCAATGTTATCCCTTTGGGTCTGCTTCACATAAGGCCATTTTATCTGTGGCTCAGGGGTGCAGGCTTGCATCCTCGCAGACATCCCCTCAGGTTTATAAGACCCCTCCAGGGGCATGTCACCATCGCAGGACAGACCCCTCGATTTCGGGCTGGGGAGTGGCTGGCCGCCCCGCCCAGGGTCTATAGGTGGGCCCTTATATCTCATGCCACATAAATTGCCTGGAGATGAGGGCCTCGTTTCTAGCATTAAAACACTCTCGAACAATTTCTCCCACACCTCAGGGGCTGCCATTTCTTAGTGCACACAGACAACACTGCAGTGGTGTCCTATATCAATCATTGGGGTGGTCTGTGTTCCCGCCCCCTGTTCAGGTTGGCGCAGCAGATTCTGCTCTGGGCAGAGACCAGGTTTCTTTCGCTGAGAGTGATTTTCATCCCAGGTCATGTAAATTAGACTTCCTGTCGAGGCAGGTGCTTCACCCCTCCATGATTTGAGTGATTTAATATGGACATGGTCGAGGCTCAGTCTGTACTCCCTTCCCCTGGTAGCTCTGCTCCCGCAAGTCCTAGCCACAACTGAGTCAACCTTCTCCTAGTTGCTCCACATTGGCCCTCTCGAGTTTGGCTCACCGACCTAGTCTCCCTCTTTGATGGCACTCCATGGGATTTTCCCATCAGTAAGGATCTCCTCTCTCAGATGCAGGGGGTAATCCTACACCCCCACCCCGAGATGTGGAAACTCTGGGTCTGGCCTCTGAGTCAGACCAGTTCCTAGAGTCAGGCCTCTCATCTGAGGTGACAGAGACACTATTGAATGTGAGGGCTCAATCTACTAGGAAGCTTTATGCCCTGAAGTGGAGGCTTTTTCACCTCTGGTGCGATGAACACTGTAAGGATCCAGTTCACTGCCCGGTTGGTACAGTGCTGGAGCTCCTATTCTTGCTTTTTTCTGCCTGTCCCCATCTACTTTAAAGGTGTACATCACTGCGAACCATGAACCTGTCCTCAGGGCCTCCTTGGGTAGGCACCTTCTGGTCTCTCACTTTCTGTGTGATGTCAGGTGGCTGGAGGGGCTGGTGGATGCCCCCTTTGAGCCCATGGGGTTAGTCTCTGAGAAGCTTCTGACACTGAATATGGCTCTGCTCCTAGCCCTGGCCTCTCTCAAAAGAGTGGGAGATTTGCAGGCCCTGTTGATTGCCCCTGCCTGCCTAGTATTTGCCCCTGGGATGTCCAAGGCTATCCTGCAAATCAGGGCAGGGTATGTCCCTAAGGTGCCCAGAATGGTGGCTTGTCCAGTCAACATGCAGTTCTACTGTCCTATGCTTCATGAGTAGGCAGAACAAGAGAAGCTACAGTATATTTGCTTTGCCCAGTAAATACAGCTTGAATACTTATGTCCCCTGCTCAAGCTTATGGCGTAACTTCTCCTCCCTTTTTTGTCTGTTTTGAGACCAGAACAGTGGTAATCCGGATTTCCAAACAGCGCTTGGCACACTGGGTAACAGAGGCCATTACTCAGGCCTATGAGGTGCTCGGTCTTGCCTCACCTCTAGGCAACAGTGCTGGGGTATTGCCTCATCCACTGCCTTAGCCAGGGATGCTTCCCTTGAAAATATTAGTGCTGCAGCGGGTTGGTCCTCTCCACGCACCTTTATCAGGTTCTATAACCTGGACCTGGACCCCACTCCAGGGTTCCAGGTCATGCACGGCCTCTGGCACAGTCATCGATCGGCGAGTGGCGGTGTGAGTATTAGCATTCTCATAGCGTCAGCACTGACAAAACTTCGAGTTCCCTCAAAAGGGAACTACAACCAGGTTACATAAGTAACCTGGTTCCCTGAGAACGGAACAAGATGCTGCGTTGCTGGCCATGCTCCGAGTGTCCTCTCGCACTTCCTTCAGACAAACAGAAGCTGGAGTAATGTGACATAAATGCCCTTATATGGACTTGCTGGCATGTAATCACTTCATCACGTGTCCTTCCCAAGCCATTAAATTGGCATGTGTGCAAACAGAGATTCAGACACACAAAAGCATTCCCATAGCGTCAACCTGATGCAGCATCATGTTCCCTTCATAAACTAGTGTAGTTTTATTTTGATGTTCTTATGGAGTGAATAAAAAACATACTTTTAAATATATTATAGTGCTTCTGGAGATCCAGACTATTTCAAACAAAACTGTGTCATAGCCCTGAGTGCACAGAGCTCATTTAAGGACCTTGAAGGTTGCAATCTGATCTTCAGACTTTGGGCTGTACACAAGGCATTTACAGAATCTCATCTCTAAATGTATACTGTATAGATAATCAATAAATGTATACATTGATAGGAAATAAATTGAATAACTTGTATGTTTGCCAGTAGGATACTGGAAAATATCTGTGGACATTTACCATTTCAGTCCATATGTTTGACAAAATGTACCAGATTTATTGTCACTTCTGCCATTTGTACAGGACATAAAAAAAACACAAGAACCAACAAGAAAAATACTACCAAAAAAAAGTCTTCTAGACAGGTTAAAGGTGAATGCCAAGTCTGGTATTGGAAACAGTGCACAACCAGGAACGGAAGCAGAGTCAGAATTAGAAACAAGATTAAATTAAGAGAAGGAAAAAAGACAATAATTGGGTTATAGACCAGGGCCAACACAAACACTGAACTCAGAGCATGGCCCGAAGGAGTAGCTGATCTAGGAACCTGAGCAGAATACTCGTTATGTGGTCACAGGCAGTGATTGAACTCATCACTGCATCAGATTCTGAGACTGGATAAAAAAATGAGGTCTTGAGCAGAGGCAACAACAAAGTTAGGAGCATGGACACAATTAGAGCTACTATAGAAGCATGCAAGACAACAGATATAAAAAAAAGCCGGAGTTGATTTTATGGTACAGAGACAGATATAGACATTACTATTCACTAACAGTAGCAGCCTTTCATGATTTGAAAGAGAGATAGGCTTACTGTAGGTACAGATTCAGACAGCAGTTTTCATCCCAGGTGCAGGAATGTGGGCCAGAATGTAGTTACCTCATCATAGGATTAAAATTGATTATTTGTATTGGTATATAAGCAAGGGTCAAGGTTAGAAATAAACAAACTAAATGTATTCTTGTTACTGTGCAGAATTATCTGGTTCACTGTAACAGTACAGTAGATTTAATGTTTAATTAAGTGGGTTTTTTTTTTATTTGACTTTGCTACATGAATATTACAAAATGATTATAAAAAGAAATAATTCATTTAAACCCAGAATATTAAGCCATTGGCGATAATTGGCCCATATAAATACCTTATGTGCAAATGTTACATAATTCAGTTTAGAGAATTAAGGAAAATTATTGATGTAAATCTACAGGTGTTAAATGATTTAGTCATTAGTCAATGGGCACAGATGACCATCTCTGGCATGAATCAATTTATCAGGTATTTTCCTCTTTTAAATTTTGAAAAATGATATACTATGAAATTATATACTATGAAATTATATACTATGAAATTTGTCTTAGAAAAACTTTAATATGTACTCAGCAGTAGCACTGAGTAAGTAAAGAGTAAACTTTAATGCTTTAATATAAGTCATGAAATGAAAGAACAATATGACTGTTAGTCACTGTGTGTGTCTTTGACTATGAAATATATGACTGTACTGATCCTTTTAAACCAACCTTTTCTCTCTCAGTGTGTTAAATATAGAAGCATTGGCAAAACCCCTTAGTGTCACTTCACGCATGCTGAATGGTCCCTTTGGCTGCAATAAACTGACATGCTCTGTGATACATTTTGTTTTTTATATCATTAAAAGCCTTATATCTTTGACACAAAAGACATACACATTTACTGGCTTAGTGGATGAACCATTTGCTTTAAAGGTTTGACACAAAAAATGTTTGAATGAATGAAGTAAGTACAGTCTAAATAGAGTGTTATTTATGTATATACATAGCAGTTTATTATTTGTTTACAAAAGTCTTTTAATATATTGTATATATCATTACCATCAATGCTATATTCATTCACTACAAGGCTTTTGAAAAATCCTTCCACATTTGAATGGCTAAAGCTCACACCAGATTTGCTGCCTCCTAGCTACTCATAAACAGGTAGGAATGCCTTCTTATTAAAGCCTGAGAACCAGTCAGGACCTGACATATACTATTCATCCTCAGACTGTGGGTGTTTGAGTTTAGTCTAGGCTGCCAATTTATTGAGAAATGGGGAATAAAAGTAAAATGGAACATAGAATGAGCCTTGATGACAGATCTGACTGATTTTCCTGACCTTTTCCCACCATTTCCAGGCTCACCCCTGTTTTCTAACTAAAACTAAATACTTAAAATCACTTCCAGTAGCTTTCTAATTTGGATTTAGAAAATGTGGTTGGCAAATGTTTATTTTATGAAATAACACATTAAACTATTAATTATTTAACCTTTAACTTGTGACTATATTTCAGGGGTGTCAAACTCATTTTGGTCTGGGGCCGCATACAGCTTAATCTGATCTCAAGGGGGCCAGACCCTTAAACTCATAGCAAAATTACATAGAACTAACAAGTCCAATTTTTTCTTTGTATTAGTGCAAAGAAGAAGTACATTATAAAAATCTTTATATTAAATGAATTGTCCTTTTACAAAAATATATTATGAACAACCTAAGTATTATGTGCAACAACACTTTTAACCAGTTTAACATTTATTTAAGTGCATTATGCAAAAAAAAAAAAAAAAAAACTGAACACAGTTATTGTACAATGGTGCAAAACATTTAGCCACAGGTTTGTGAAACTTAAAAACACTGTCCTGCATGTGAACATAAATCAAACATCAAAATATAGAAACTGTTTAAAATCCAATTTAGAATTCCGGGAAGCAATTCTGAATACATGAATTGACTCCACACACTTAAAATCCTAAGTGGCAGCTGTTTTAAGAAGAAATTCTGAGTAGCAGCCAATATTAGAATTTCATGTAAAGGTAGAAATGCTTCAGAAAACTGCGTTAGGCCACCAAATAAAACAAAAATCAAAACAAACGTGTGGCCAATGAGCAGAAAGGGGCGGGTCTTGTCAATATGCGGCGGACAGAGAGTTCAGTGCGCATGTGTGACATTAGCAGAAAGCGGTTTTAACGTTGACATGGAGGATAAAAACAAAGAAAGAAAGCGAAGAAAGGCTTACGATAAGGCAAGAAGTAGGACCGTGTTAATATAGTATCAGCTTTCCAGCACTGGAGAGAACTGAAGGAGTAGGAAGTTGGCCGCATATTCACAGATTGAAGTTTCCCCGAGTCAATAACTCCTGAGCTAAATGCTGTTACTAGCAAAACGTGG
Organism: Tachysurus fulvidraco; assembly: GCF_022655615.1. Taxonomy (NCBI): domain Eukaryota; kingdom Metazoa; phylum Chordata; class Actinopteri; order Siluriformes; family Bagridae; genus Tachysurus; species Tachysurus fulvidraco. Next base: position 20,641,320 of record NC_062522.1, read on the forward strand.
TTGTAGCTGCCTCTCTACATTAGTACGATAGAAAATAGGTGTTATTTGTGTAGTAACAGCATTTAGCTCAGGAGTTATTGACTAAAATGCCACCCAGACCCTGAAGCTCAGTACTACCATCTGCTGGTAGTTCTGCCGAAAATGAAAATAATTTTTTTTCATATTGCAGATTTATCCCCCGGGCCGGACTGAACTCCCTGGCGGGCCGGTTCTGGCCCGCGGGCCGTATTCTTGATACCCCTGCTATATTTCTTTTAGGCTTAGCAGAGGGTGAACCGAAATAAAATTGCGTACGGCACAAAAGACTTTTCCCTTACAGCAACATCTCAAAGGACTCCTGTACAAACACAAGACATCTCTGTGTACCCAGGGAATATAATGCAAATCTGAGCAGTTGCAGAAAGAAATCCTCTAACAAGGAACTGAAAATAAAAAAAAAGCAAGTTATGATATAGAATTGTTATTAAATATATATATATTTTTCTAATTTTATGTTATTTTTATAAAATTGCAATCAGATGTTCCTCACACACTGGTTCCTTTGTTTGTTTTCTTGTCCCATGACACTGTCTAAATACTAGCCTACTGCTTATAACTAGTGACAGGATAAGAATTTTTAAATTTCTTTATTGATTTTCACTCAATTGCTGTCAGTATAAGACAGAAGAGAAAATGTGTCATGTACTGTAATGGATCTGTAAGAGAGGCATGCCAACTTTATGCCATGTAAGAAACAGACTTTAAAAACATAGCTTCTATTAGCAACCCAGCTTCTGTTCTGCTCAGGATGAATTGCTGTGCTCTCACAGATCAGGTAAATAACTTTAATTAGTATATTTCCTTACACATTTCTAAATGAATATACGTATTGTATTTGTCTTTCTGACTTTTTCTTCCTCCTACAACTGAAAAAGTTTTTAAATTCATTCACTGACATAAACAGCAGAGTTAACCTTTCTGCTAATAATGGACTATCTCTGTAGGGTCCTACCTATAATCCAAACCCCTCAGGGCCCTTTCATTTCCATTGCCAAATCTTTTTAATTTACTAAATATATTCATAAACTCATACACAGCATTCTTTCTGCCCAGGGCATGCAGAGTGTCACAAAGCATTAGCTTAGCCAGAGAAACATATCCTAATTGGTGAAATCCTTGAAGTTTTTTTGTCTTTTGACTTTTGCTAGGCTTATTATGCATCATGGTGTTGTGTATATATCTGGTGCCCTTAAGGTTGCTGCAAGCGAGTGGAACACATTCTCATTAGTGGCATAAATGATACAGTATGCTTCCTGTCACCAAATAGAAAAGGAACAGACAGTTTAATTTGTATTTACTGCAGTTTGCAATATCAGGCAGGCTGAAATCGTGAGAGAACTGAACGTGTACTTCGCAAAGTGCAAACTGAAACAGGGTGCTTTTAAACAATGCTAAAACAAACCTATGTAATTAAACACACATGAAAACAATTAGAAAGATGGTGGCCATGGAAGTGCAGGTGGTTGCTGGGAGTAATAGTCTGTAGCGGCCATTTTTGTAGGCCACGTTGAATCAGAATTCGTGATGTGAGGTAATGAGACAAATACAGTATATTGTTACAGGCATAATATTACAGATCATTAGCATAGATGGCAAATATGTTGCTAAATATCTGAAATATTTCTAGTAATGAAACGACAAATACTTAGTGTTCTGTAACACCAAACTATACACCAAATTATTTGTTGTAGTGTATGTGCCTGATTTGGTGATTGCTCAAGTAAACAAACAAATGTTTGATTTAGCAGTCAGTGGGCTAAATCAAATGAAATATCAAATCAGCTGGAAATCTTTCTTCAACAAAATAAAGCACACACAAAAATAACAAAATGATAAAAGTAACTGCATGCTAATGATTTGCTATAAGATTGGTAAGAAAGCTTTTTTTTTATTCTACATGTATGATATATATATATATATAAAATGATGGAGAAATCGCGGCCTGCAGAAATCAACCGTATTTTACAACAAATATGTTGTAGTTTATAGTTTATGAGTCCCCATTTTATGACCTTTTCTTTTCTCCTCTGAAGATCTATTGGTTGGATTCATTGCTCTGAGAGTGCTATGCAATAAAAATCTTGCAATTTAGAGATAATTTCAGTAATCTGAAAAAACTACCCAGCAAATCATTTTACACAGAATTTTAGTGCAATATATTTGTACATAGTTGCTAATATTATAACTAATGTTAATAAAATTGTGTTCCCAAAAAAGGGCTTTCCACATTCTGGTCAAGTAGCTAACACCCTCTAGCAGCCCTCTCCCTATTTGTTATGTGTCCTTCCATGTTAACCTTCCCCTGGGGAAAACGCTGTCACTTCTTACAGTACATGATGCTGTTGTTCAGCCTTGGCATTCGTAATGGCTTTTGATCCAGATAAACCTATGGCTAAATGCACACAGAGGCAACTCGCTTCACATGACTCTTTACTCACTTGATGAGCATCTGTGACTTTTAAGACACACTCTAAGATGGGTTCTAAGAAGCCATGAATTTTCCCTTCCCCATTATTGAAAAATTAAAGCAGTCTGGGCTGAACTGAACACTACATATATGGTTAAAATGGTAAAGCGGTTCTACAGGGTTAATGTTAGACAACAATCTTAGTTTTCAGGTTGTTTGCTATAATAGGCAATTCTGATTATCCCCATGCTTTACTTCTAATATCTTTAGAAGGTTGATACAAATAATATATGTGATAGAATTTGGTTCAAATTTGTTAAGACAGAGCTAAAGTTACTTTTCTGTTTTTCTATGTACATCTGCAATTTAAATAGGATAACAATAGGATTAATAACTATTGATTATTGTCCAGTATGAAATGAGCAGCAGATGCTATAGTAACAGAAGCTATGTTGATACCAGCAGATGCTATAGTAATACAGTAGCACACTGACTAATTCAGAGGACTTACAACCAATAACTAAATCTAATTGTTGTGAAATAAAAATAAAACCTTGTTCTAGGAATTTGTTTGTAATTGTTGCTTTGTTGAGTTCTGATGGACCATGGTGAATAACCCACTTAAAATCTATGATTCAATAATAGATAGATTTGTTGGATAATTTTTATACACATTCACACATTCACCTTTGCCAGGCACCTGAATTTTGCAAGAAAAAATACTCAAAAAGAAAATAGGTTTGTTAGAACCTATTTTCTTTTTGGGTATATTTTCTTGCAAATCGTGATATGATGACTCTGCCTGGTTTGCTGCTGTATGGCAGTGTAGACACATGCTAATCAGCTAGCTTTTTGCATGTCTGCCACTGACCAACAGACAGGTTGCTCCACATTTACAGTAGTGTTAAGTGAGAACAGGCAATTATACACTAAATTGATTTGCACTGAATCAGATCTGTTGGTGAGCTAATAAAAACATCAACTTCTGACACATCTATCCTGCAATATTTTTTCTAGTTAAAGAAGGACTAACTTAATTAATATTAGCATTCTATGGAGCTTATCAGGGCGGATGATACAACTATTCTTTAATTACATGGAATTCCATTTTGTGCTATATTATGAAATTAAACAATTTGTTGCAAAGCATATATTTTGGTGTCATTTTGCATTCTGCATTAATGTAGCCTTAGTAATAAAAATGTACTTATGTACAGGTTTGTTAACATTACTCCAATCCAATTATCACTAAGTATATTACCATGGATAGCATACATGGTAACCCCTTTTAGTACTCGACCTAGTGAACTAGTATGAGGATGTGTTTCCGATGGAGACTGCAAGTTACTCCAGTAAACTTACATAAATTGTGTGCTAACAGTCACTAGCAGGCTATGTGTGCAGTGATTTTAGTGAATGTTCAGCGATCTGCTTTTCAGGATCAATTTTCTGAATTATTTTGTGTACAAACATCCATGTAGAGAGTCATACAGTATGTCCCTTATGTGTTCTCTTGCTTTTTTATGGGGTACACAGTGGAGATTTTATCTCTGTGACTTCAATATTTTCTGTTGAGGAACTGTTATATAATGACATTCTGTGCAGTGTTAGAAATGCAAGCGGTTTCTGTGACCTGGAACATTTTGAAGATGTGTGTCATTTCAGTAAATTCACATTCACAAAGTGACTGTCTTTTCAATCTGCACCACACCTGCTTCATTTTTATCAAGAATATTAATGCACAAATGTACAATGGTGTCAACAAATCTTGGCAGATAGAGCCAGATGGGCCAGTTGTAATTACAACACAGCTTCACAAAAGCTTCAGCAATGAAATGTAAATCAGTCTATAGGGGCAAATTGTTTTACAGTTACTTGAGTTTTCATAGCTTAGATAAATCCTTTTTTGCCAAACATAACTTTCTGTTCTTTTTTCTTTTACCTGACTTTAAAATTTCAGACATTCCTTATTCTACTTTAATATATTGTATGCGGATGCCCCCTTGGCATCACAAGCAAACCTCTGGAAAGCCAGATCTTCAAGCTCAGGCATACAATCTCAGTTCTAATTAGAATGGATAAAGGGCAAAGGGCAAAGGCCACCGGCTGCTCAAATGGGCTGGCCGGTGATATCACGAACCAAAAATCCCTTGCATCAGAATAAACCTGAAATTGCCTTTTAAAGGTCATGTGGTTTGAGGGACTGCAGTTAGTGTTCACCAACCTGACATTTGTCTGTCTGCTGACCCCACAGATGGTACTTATAATGATTTTTGCTTAAATCTAACGTTTATGAGGAGAATAATAAATTAGAAGATTTCTCCCAGGTGGGGAACATGTACAGTACACTATAACACAACATACACTGTACAAGTATATGTAAACTGTACAAGTAGATTCCACTAATTGGTCGTAGTCTGTCATGAAAAAATAAATAATCATGTAAACGTAATAAATCATGAGTACGTTTGCTGTTATTCCTTACTATCAAATTGCCGTACTGTATGAATAAACATCATTATGCTTGCAGACTTATCAGTAATCATCTTCGTGAAAGAAAATGTTCAACAGCATCCATTCTGCTTATGCTTATTCTTTGTTTTTGGTATGTTTTCCCCTGACTAGATCAACAAAAGTTATCTTCTGCTTCTAATGTCGCTCCAAGTCAAAAGTGCATATCAAGAAGACAAATGATCACTAATTACTTTTCTCACAATTAATGTGTTTTCTCATGATTGGGAGTAAGTGGCACCACTAGCATTACTTCACAAGTCTTAGGATGAGCATGTATAGGATGAGAATAATCTGTAAAAAAATATAATTTTCTGTTTTACTCGGTCAGACCATATAATTCAAAATCTTAGTAAAAATAAAGAAATAATTTGATGGAATTATATCAGCTGCATGATACTTTCACACGTCAACAAGTAATTTTTTGCATCATTGAATCAACCACAGCAAACAGAGCTATTTTATGCATCAGACATGTAGCTTTTCCTCACACACTGAGAAATCCATTTTGGTTTTTATTATATAAATAGATTTATAATAATCTATTTTATAAAATTATTTGCATTATTTGCATTTGCATTATTTGCATATATATATATATACGTATATATATATATATATACGTATATATATATATATATATATATATATATATATATATATATATATATATATATATATATATATATATATATACTGGTTGCCTAAATTAGCACACTGGTTGCCTAAATTAGCTATGGTTTAAGCTAGTTTCAAACCATCCACCAAAGGTCAATAACCAGGTAAAAATGACATTAGTCAGAAAAGCGACATTGATGACATGTGTAACTCTGAAGGAGCTGGAGAGAACCAAAGCTCAAATGGAAAAGCTTTTCAGATGACAGCCATAGCACAAGCAGTCCACAAACTGAGCATGACTAAAGTGTGCAAGAAGAAAACCATTAAAAAAAAACCCTGAATAAAACCCCATTGGTTTTTGTCAAAAGGTATGTTGGAGACTCAAAAACATGTGCAAAATGGATCTATGCTCTGCTGAGACAAAAAAAAAAAAAAAAAAAAAAAAAAAAAAAAAACTGTAGTTGCCATACTGCTCATCACCCTGAGAACAACATCTCCAAACTTTTACTTCCCTGGAGGAATTATGGTAGATATGTGTTTAGAAGACTTGATTTCTTTATTGCAAACAATCATCAGAACATAGAGAAATGAATTAAGAAATGGATCATTTAAACAATTGCTGAGCACAGGCTAAAACATGTGTTCCATGTCTCAGGAACAGGCTACACCCCCTCACCCATCTTCTTTCTAAATAAAATACAGACATTTTCAAGTTCAGGCCCACATCAGCAGTTCCAGTCTGATAGACCCCCTATGTTTTATCAGTCAAAGCTCATACAGTAATACAGTCTAAATCTGATGCAGGAATTTGCTGTTCACCAACAGTCTCTATCAAATATGACAGAGTTTGAGTAGTTTTCCAAGAATAAGTCGTAAAATAAATTCAGAATCTACAGTGTGTGTGCTGATGATAGAAAGAGCTGGGATTTACCAAGTTCGGACCTACTGAGAAGTTATGCAATCAACAAATGTCTACGTTTTGGTTTAAGCTTTGTGACTTTTATTTTGTGTCCCAATAAAAAACCGCACATTCAGTAGTTTAAATTATTGTCTTAAATCAATGGTAAAAGTTACAATTATGGTGTGTAAATACTTATGTACTGTAAGTTGCTGTAGGTCTCCTTTATGAGATAAATGATGGCTTCTTAGCCATAGTTTTTATTTATTTAAAAACCAAAACCACAACACTGATAGCATTTTGTAATGTACACAATATAAAAATCCCATTTGAATTCAAATTCACTTTCAAAGAGAGGTAAAGAAAACTTTAATAATTAAGTAAACAAACTGATACTGCACAGATATGTGTGTCAGGACTCACCCGGACTGGCCACGTGCATGTGTTTACGTTTTGTGTTCACGTGTCTGCCCCGACCTTCCCTTCCTGCACACCTGTCCCTCATGTGTCTGCTTAATTATTTGTCTATTTAACTGTGCCGCGTTGCCTTGTGCAGCGCAGAATCTACTGTTGTCTTGTCCTGTCTTTAGTCCGTGTCATGTCTAGTGTTCTTGTGTTATTAAACCCTGTTTGTTTTGCCATCCTGTGTTTGGGTCTGGTTTGTCCCGCGGTCATGACAATATGTATTTGTCTCTATTTGTGCACAATATTTTTAACTGGTGAATTAAGATTTAACATTGTCTTTTGGTCAATCCACTATATTTCCGAACAAGCCTATATCAGTATATCAGTATGACACAACCCCAACCCTTGGGAAAATCTGAGATTTTTAGAGATGAATGATCTGAATATGTTATAGCTTTTGAAAGTTATTTGAATGTTATAGCCACTTTGAAACTGAAATCAGATCTTGAAATCAGATTAAATGGTTTATTGTACTTTATGTAGTTCATTGTCTATCAAAATGTCTTTGGAGGAGAAACTAAAAGCTGCCTACTTCCCTATTGAATTAAGTGGATATTCAATTAATTCTGCAGGATCTGTAGTCGTGCTAGGACAAAATGGCCTACAGACATGTACTGTAATGTGACAATGAAACAACGGATAATTCTTAGAATTACCAGGAGTTATAATGGATTTAATTTTGAGTGCTTCCCTGTATAAAAGATTCAAAGTAGGTAAAGATATCGCTTAAGGCCTCTAAGTTAATAATTATCTTGAATGCATAAGATTCAACAATGTATAATTATCAACAAACAAATGAACAATAAACAAATGGTATTATTAAAAAAGTAACCATTGTTAGCTAGTAAATCTCCATGAGAAAAGCTGTGTTTAATTCATTATTGTTTAGTTAATACTAATACTCACATAGAAATTAAACTTCATTCCTCGATAATTATTAGTGGTGTCTTTTTTTCTATTACAGCTTGTCAAATCAATTTGTAATTATTCAAGATTTTCTTCTACAGCCTAGAATCCTCATGTCTTTAAGTCAGTAATAACTGGAAACTGTCTTGTCAATATGCAGAGCATTATAAAAGTGAGGGGGTGTCCTATTTTAACAACAGATTACCTATAAATTTTTTTTATATTTCATAATGTTTTTATCTAAATATTATTATGACTGAGGAGTCATCACACCAATATGTGATGTTCTTGCACGTTTGAAAAGGAATTAAATAGTTCTTTGCCACTGCTAGCTTTTTAAATTGTTCCAATACAATCTATTGACTTCCATTAACAGCAGCTTGAGATGGAGTTAAATGATCAGGGCACTCTTAAAAGGGGTTTCTCAATCAGGAGAATCCATTTAAACTAATGAGTAAGTTTGACCCTTCAGCTGCAAGTCATGATCACATTGATCTATGCAACCTTTGAGAGTTGTTAAAATGACTGTGTATTAACCAGCTTTGTTAAAATAAATAAAACCCAGTGCTATTAAAATGTTCATAAAAGAATTAAACAACTATTATAATCATATACTCATAATTGAGTATACAATAATTTTCTATTAATTGTTTGTAAAATTAGAGGGGGCACGGTGGGTTAGTGGTTAGCACATTTGCCTCACACCTCCAGGGTCGGGGTTCGATTCCTGCCTACACCTTGTGTGTGTGGAGTTTGCATATTCTCCCCGTGCCTCGAGGGTTTCCTCCGAGTACTCCGGTTTCCTCCCCCGGTCCAAAGACATGCATTGTAGCATGGTAGGTTGATTGTCATCTCAAAAATTGTCTGTAGTGTGTGATTGTGTGAGTGAATGACAGTGTATGTGTGTGCCCTGCGATAAGTTGGCACTCTGTCCAGGGTGTATCCTGCCTCGATGCCCGATGACGCCTGAGATAGGCACAGGCTCCCCGTGACCGGAGAACTTCGGATAAGTGGTAGAAAATGAATGAATGTTTATAAAATTTTAATATCATTCAGAATGAATTCTGGTATGTGGACCTGGGGAATATAGGGGTATAGGTACAAGAGGGAAATTGGAAATTAACCTAGCAAGATTTCTTTTTTTGCCTGATATCTGGTATCTTGACTTATATTATTAATTCTTATTAATTCTTTAAAATAACATGACTTAATTTATGTGTGATCATATATGTGGCCAGCTAAGCCTAAAAATCTTGATGCAGGAAAATGCCATATGCTGTGATTAGTTTTGATTTTATATATTTATTTATTATGTTTTCTTTTTTACTTTTTTCTAACATTATTTGTTTATTTGTTTTTATTGTTCATTCATTCAGTCATTCAGTTATTAAATGTTAATGCAGCGACACACACTGTACACTACATGAATAAATGACACAAACTCTATATGGCCGAAGTATGTGGACACCTGACCATAACATCCATATCTATGCCTCAGGCATTAATAATTCACCTTTGAATTCACCTCTTGATCTATCAGGCATAGCCCAAACATATCTAGCATAACAGTGCCCTTGTGCACAAACTGAGAGCAATAATGACATGGTTTGCCAAAACTTGCAAACAAAAACTGAAGAGAGTCCTGACCTCAACCTTACTGTCCATCTTTGGAATGAACTGGATGCAAAGGGGAACTAAATCTATAATGAGAGGGTGGGCGTGGACGATCAGGTGTGCACATACATGATATTTCATGTCTTTATGAATAATGCTTTGTACAAAGTATCATGGCAATGCTGGAGCATGTTTTGGCCCCTTAGTTTCACTAATGGGGAATTGCTAGTGCTACAGCATACTAAGACCTTGATGACAATTTTGTGGCAGTAGAATGGGGAAAGAACCACATATGGGTCTGATGGTCAGGTATCTACATAGCTGAACATATTGTGTACTGTATATAGTGTACTTTTTGACAGCGCAGTCTTTATGAATAAGGTATGCAATTGCAAAAAAATAATGTACTGATGTGTACTGAATGTACTGATGTGTATTAAATGGCTTTTTTTTAATGAAATATCTTAATGCCTTGTTATTAAGAGTTAAATTATATATTACTTAATAATACATCTTAATCTTAATACAAGGTGGTATTTTCCTGAAATATTAGAATCTGTTAATAATGAGTCTTGTCCTGTTATTGTACTTAGTTTCACTTAACAAGTATGATACTTAATTTGAACAAATAATTAAAGATTAAAAGTAGTGAACATCATGTGTCCCAAATTCCCAAAATTGTTTTACATTAAGTTCTGAGAAAAGCATATCATATAAACATTTTTACTGAATTTTATTTTATTTGAAGAGGACCATCTACAGATGGAAATTCAAAAATAGTCTGAATATAAAATTCTTTCTCCCTATAATACACTGCAATGGTAAATAGGAGATTATTGAGAAGAACTTAGAGAAAGCTTTTGTTCTCCAAGTGTAACAAACATGACTCAGAATTGTGTTAGCTATAAGTGAGGGAGTATATTTCAAAGTGAGAATAATCTAACTTCAGTTTGACTGTAATTAGTTCATAGGAAGCACATGGGTAGTTCAGTGCTTCACAATGAATAAAGAGCCAAGAAATTGGCTTTTACAGCTCACTTATAGCCTGAAAAGAAGCTGCAGGTGTCAGTATTTTGGCATATTTTCAGAGACTCAAAAATCTCTCTGAGATTGTCAGATTTAGTGGAGTTGTTTGTGATGGAGCTTTTTAACAGGGTCTAAACAACTCTTTAAACAAAAGGACCTGGCAGACTGAAACAGACAGCTGGCCCATTTTTAAAAATATAATACAATTAACATTACAAAGAAACAATTTAAAAATGAAAAAAGACATTAATACAAAAGAGAAAATGCCAAGCATTGAAATAAACATTTAACAGGAGTCTAGTACTCTGCCAATACTTGTTGCATGAGTACTTGTAATACTTGTAGTTGTAATTATTACATCAGTCACTGCAAATTCGGTTTACTTTAACATCACTTCAACCTTTTTTATTCAGCAGCTTAAAAATAACATTTGAGCACATTCCATTGTTTTATTTTGTAATATTGTCCACTGGTAGCCTTTTGTCTGTAAAATTATTAATGTGCCTACTAGATACTAAATCGTGGTCATGAAATCATAATGTATGGAGAATATAGGCTATTTTCATTCATTCATTCATTTTCTACCGCTTATCCGAACTTCTCGGGTCACGGGGAGCCTGTGCCTATCTCATGCGTCATCGGGCATCAAGGCAGGATACACCCTGGACGGAGTGCCAACCAATCACAGGGCACACACACACACTCTCTCATTCTCTCACACACTCACACACCACGGACAATTTTCTAGAGATGCCAATCAACCTACCATGCATGTCTTTGGACCAGGGGAGGAAACTGGAGTACCCGGAGGAAACCCCTGAGGCACGGGGAGAACATGCAAACTCCACACACACAAGGCGGAGGCGGGAATCGAACTCCCAACCCTGGAGGTGTGAGGCAAACGTGCTAACCACGAAGCCACCATGCCCCCCTTCAAAGTGATTTCCTACTGTATGAACAAAACAAGACCGTTTAAAGGATAAACTGAACCTGTACATTTACTACTTTATTTAAGTAAGTATTCATATAGTTATTCATTACAAATGTCTTTGAGATGTCACTGATTGAGATGATGTCTCCTCCAAAGTCTTGTATGAGCTTTAAAGAGACAATATTAATTAATTAATAGTGTGGCATTTATTTATTTAATATTGGACTAAAACGGCATTCTGGTTTTTTTTACATTTCAGAGTGACATACTGTGGTTACATCAAACTGTCAGACAGTGGCTATATACGGCTCCTCTCTCAAGCCAATATCACAGAAGAAAATGGACTTCATTCATATCTCACTCACAGCTGTCTGAGTTGCGCTTAAATCCATAGTTATATCTGAGGTCTGAATACTGATGTGCACAATATTAGAGGTAAATCATCTCTATGTGCTCGTAATTCAACTCGGATTCAACAGCATTCAAATGTTCTGCTCTTCTGCAGATATTATTTCCTACCCTGTTGTGTAAGATGCGGTGGGCAAAACTGAATAATCCAGGTGGGTGTTAATCGGCTTTGGCAGAATTATTGACTTCTCCATTTTTTTGTCATCAGCTTTTACCTATTCAACATGTGGGCCAGCTATACATTAATACACAATTTTTATTGTAATTCCAATAAATGGTGTTCATATCATGTCAGCTCCGGCTTCCTCGGAGAGTTTCAGTTTTCCAGTGCACAGAGTGGCCTACTAATATGGCCACCATGGATTATACATCCCAGCATCCACAGACCTGATTACATTCTCCCTCACCTGACTTCCAATAACACAATGGAGTACAATCAACTCAAACAGACTTAAGAATCCAGTTTTACAATATGAAGTAATTACCCAGTGTGTTCATACCTGACATTACCAAGCTGCTTTTTTGTGTATTGCTTATCTGGTTTTAGTTTGTCCCTGGTGTTATGCTCCTGGCTTTTGTTCTCTTATAGTTGGTTTTCACATCGTCTGATCTTTTTCCTGTTTGTGGATTGTGACCTTGCCTCATGATTTGGATTTGTTCACCTGTATTTGTTAAAATAAACTCTGACTGAATTTGCATCTGTTTCTGCTTACCTTCTGTGACAGTTCATATATTCATTTCCAACTTTTCCCTTTATTTCAGGGGATGACAATGAGTGTTTTTGGCATTCCCTATGGGGATTTATTCAGTTTGTGAAATACAGCTTTAAAATCAGTTTGAAAACCAGAGGTTGATATCACCTGCAATTATCTTAATAACTCATAGCTGAAATGACAAAAGTTATTAAATTCTTTATACTCTTGACATTATGAAGATATAATTTTACATTAATGCCCTTTTATTCATATAGGATTTCTGTTAACACATGTTACAGCACAGTCACTTGGTCACAAAACTGAAGTGACTCATTAGTTTACTGCCTGCTCTCCATTTGCAATTTTATTTGAATGATTTTTCAAAATGAAGATACAGTGAAAATATATCAACAAACAAGCAATTTGCTCACATGAACCACAGTCCTAGGGTCAGGAGTTAGAGGTCGCTCCTGATGTATGTGGTGCTGAATTGTGGTGCTGAATTGCTTCTGATGGCATTTAGCGCCGTGCTCGGGGGCGATATATATATAACATGTATATGTAATACTCTTATAAAAAAGTGATTAGCAATCTTGCCCAGTCTGGTGTGTGCTAGACTACTTAACTTAATATTGTTTGATTTTAGTTTCATATAAAATTTTAACCAAAATTAACTTCATTTGCAACTATAGATGTTAAAACATTCTACTAGTTTGCTGTTCTTCTTAGATGCTTCTGTAGATGCTCATAACCTCAAATGTACAGTAAATGTTTTTTTATTTCATCATCTCTACAATGGCTACAATACCTGTTAAGTTTAGAATCGATTACAAATGGCTGCTAATTACTTACAAGGCTGTAAATGGTTTAGCTCCCATGAATCTAACTAGTCTTCCAACACGTTTACAATCCTTCATGCTCTCTGAGATCACAAAACTCAGGTAGTTCCCAGAATAATAAAGTCTACTAAAGGTGGCAGAATGTTTTATATTAAGCTCCTAAGATTTGGAATAACCTTGCAGACAGTGATTGAGGCTCAGTCATACACTCCCAGTTTAATTGTTAATTAAAGACATTTCTTTAAGCAGGCATACATGTAATACATCCCAAAACCTTATGCTCCAGTACATCTGATCAAATAAACAATTTGATCTAGTGCTTGCTTATATTACGAACAGCAGCTGCACTAATTCCTCTCCCCTTGCTTCTCTTTTTTTACCCATCCTGAGGCATCCAGTGATTGTGCCAGCTCCCATTGTATTCCACTTCATGAAGATTTCAGACCTTCAGAGAGAGGAGGCCAAACCCTGCGAGAATCCTGAGGCACTAATACATGTTGGATTCCGCTTCATGAAGATTTCGGACATTTAAAAAGAAGACGCCAACTCCGTGTGATCTTTAAGGACAACAACCTCAAAAGTAATATACAATTGCCCGACTGTATATGGCTGTAGAAAGGACATTATTCATAAAAACACTCTCCAGTGTTTATGAAGAATTTACACACTCCAATGTTTATAACATACCCTCCAGTGTCATCCAAATGAGGACGAGTTCCCTTCTGAGTCTGGTTCATTTCAAGGTTTCATCCTCATTATTGTAAGGGCGTTTTTTTTTTTTTTTGCCACAGTTGCCTCAGGCTTGCTCATTGGAGATAAATACAGACACCTTTAAATATCTAATAATTAATATTTACTATTCTAAGTCTCATATTTATCTTGAAACTTGTTGTACTAAATTCCAAATTTTATCATTGTACCTGCAAAGTGGCGCAACATTGTGTGGGTCATTTGTAACACTGTAAACTTACAGGATGAACTGAATGCTGAGGAATCAACAGTTATATAACGAAAAATAAGCAATGAACTGCACTGCAATTATCTTTGCTCCTACACCCCATGAAAAACATTTCTGCTAAAAAAGATTCACAGAGTATGTGTCTAAAAGCATCTAGACAAATGAGAATTCATCTGGAACAATGTACAGTACTGGCCATATGAACATATGAAAATAAAAAACAAGTAATAAATTAACCCGTGTTTGGTGTAAGAAAGCTTACATACATATAACATATAATCACATATAATCCAAGAACAATTTCAGATAATAGAGCTACTGTTTTTCTCTAACATAATGGAGATTGGTGTTCTAATTCAACCCATTTAGTGGGGTTGAGGTCAGGGCTCAGGCCACCTGAGTTCTTCCACATCATTTCTGATGAACCATGTTCTTTGTGCAGAGGGGCATTGTCATGCTGGAACAGGTTCACACGTTTAGTTCCAGTGAAGGCAAATCTTAATGCTACAGCATACAGCATACAGCATTCTAGACAATTGTGTGCTTCCAAATTTGTGCCAGCAGTTTGGGGAAAACACACATACGGGTATGACAGTATAACTCTCTAGGCAAGTTCATTCATTCATTCATTTTCTACTGCTTATCCGAACTTCTCGGGTCACGAGGAGCCTGTGCCTATCTCAGGCGCCATTGTGCATCAAGGCAGGATACACCCTGGATGGAGTGCCAACCCATCACAGGGCACACACACACTCTCATTCACTCACACACTCACACACTACGGGCAATTTTCCAGAGATGCCAATCAACCTACCATGCATGTCTTTGGACCGGGGGAGGAAACCAGAGTACCCAGAGGAAACCCCTGAGGCACGGGGAGAACATGCAAACTCCACACACACAAGGCAGAGGTGGGAATCAAACCCCCAACACTGGAGGTGTGAGGCAAACGTGCTACCCACTAAGCCACCGTACCTCACCTCTCTAGGCAAGTTGTCAAAGCCTTATTTTAACTGAGTGGAAGGAAGAATGTTTGCTTAGTGAGTGTGAGTAGATTAAGTAAGGGAGGGAATGAAAGTGAATGTTTGGAAAAAACACATACTGTATATTCAAATCATGTGCATGTTTACTTTTGTGTGCCTGTGTGTGTGTGTGTGTGTGTGTGTGTGTGTGTGTGTGTGTGTGTGTGTGTGTGTGTGTGTGTGTGTTTGGATAAGCATCTATATCATTGTAACTGTACATACAAGCAGCCATTAAATTGGATCTGAAATTTTGCAACACTGTAGTTGTCTTAATTCTAGGGCAGAATAAAGAGAAACTTTCTTCAGTTGTATAGAGACTTTTTGAGGCTGTAGTTTGCAGTTCACAGGACATTAAATCATGCACACTGTATTATTCTCTGATAATACCATATGTTTACCATGATCTATTTATCATTTTTTATCAAGACTTGTTTCCTTTATTAGGCTGGTTAATAGATTTAATTTGCAGTGTGCATCATTATGGGTTCATTATGGGGACTAGTGTGGCTGCAGATTTTTATGCTAAACAAGCAGGAGTATATCTGCCATAAAATCCTTAGCCACAATAGCCATTTGTAGACAAATTATTATAGATTGAGTTTCCAATAAACAAGGAAGCACAGAGGGAAGAAGTTACAGATGAGTTTATTGGGCCTGGAATTCAAAAATGCTCAAGAGTGATAGATAAAATATCAAACAATATTGCCTGGTCACTTATACACTAAGTATATCTATTTTATAGGTGCATTTTATCAGAATGTACCTCATCTAATAGCATGCACAATTCATCAGCTAGGTTCTGTTTGTTCTATTGTCGGGGGGATGCCTGGTACTTTCAAGACAGTTGGAGGGTGAGAAAGAGAATGAGTCAGGAACAGCATGATAAAAAAAAAAATCTCAAATAAACTATCAAGTCAAGTCAACTTAAGAAGCTTTTATTGCCATTACAACCATATATAGCTGATGAAGTACACAGTGAAACGAGACGACGTTTCTCCAGACCCATGGTGCTACAGTACATAGAAGAAAGACAGAACTAAGGTCTTAAGTAAGTTAGTCCTAGCCACATAAATTGCATCTGTGCAACATGGTGCAAACAGTGCAAGACAAAAGACAACAAGACAGTGCAGGACAACATACAATAATGCAAACATACAATACAAGACATTACACAAGTGCAGAAATAATGTAATGAACACTTAGTATAGTAACAACTATGATGCAATATGAACTATGATGAATTATGAATCAAAGAGTGAATCAAAGAGTGAAAGTATCAGAAGTATTCAAAAGTAACATTTCATGTTTAAAATCACAGATTAAAACCTACTTTATATTTTTGTATACCAATACCAACAATATCCCAGCCTTTATACAAAAAGTACATTAAGGCTTGCACTTGCATTTTAGGTCCCAGGAATCTACAGTAGACCAGGACATTAAGTTTGACCAAATTTAATATCAAATCTTTGTTTACTGCCAGTGATACATTCTTATTCTTGCACAAAACTTGTATATCTTTTTTTTTAAATGCAGAAAGTATAGTAGTTGCTACCTCAAACAATTTAATTCCTGGTAAACAAATCCAAGCTAAGGACTCTTATATAAAGGGGTATTGTTTTTAAGGCACTCTACATTCATGCTTTTTTATACAGAACAGTGGAAAAACATTCATTGCATGACTGTTTTTGAAAATATTAGTTTTTTTACAATACAGTTTTGTCTGTGGGGTGTTTGTCAATGAACAATTATTTTCTCAAAATCTCTGTAATCAAATATATTTATATTTGATTTGATTCACATGGCTGCCCTGTCTCACACTTTTACCATGTTATTTAAATAAGCTGCTGGTAGAAAACCAAAACTGACATCAAGTAGCAATCCCTATTTTATTCTACCTGGCAGATTTTGGCTGAAATATTTGTGGTGCATCAGCTCCAGACCACCCATCAACATGTCCCTTTCCCCTCCAAAAAAGAGCTCAATTAAGAGGATAAAAAAAACGGAATACAAATGTTACTCACATTTAAATTACATTGCTAAATTACAATTAAATTGCTAAATTACAGTTTACAATATTGAATAATTCTCTGGACAAAAATATATGTGGTTAGGTTAAAAGCAGTAAATTATGGTTTAGAACTACAGTGTTCCCGATTCTTCATGATTCTGACATGCTGGGTCTTAATTAGCCAACAGTGGCCATGCTTTTTACTGGTTAGCCAGTTCTAAGAATGTATTTTAAAATTTGACCCAGAGAATGTACTCACTTAAACATTTTAACAATATAGTATGGTATACTAAATTATATTCAAATCCTCTGCCATACAGTCTTTTTAGACACCTTGTGATACAGACTGATCAAAACATTGATTGTCAAACTACAAAACAGCTTTTTCTTGGCAGTCACAAAGATTCTTAACACCCCATCCTGGACTGTTTGGACAGTTCATCTGCTTTTTCTATATCACTGGTGTGTTTTTGTGCCATGTGCCTTTGTTGATGTTTTGTGCTTGCATGTGTTTCCACTGCACAATCCTCATCCTATTTTCCC
Organism: Tachysurus fulvidraco; assembly: GCF_022655615.1. NCBI lineage: Eukaryota > Metazoa > Chordata > Actinopteri > Siluriformes > Bagridae > Tachysurus > Tachysurus fulvidraco. The sequence goes on from NC_062522.1 coordinate 20,659,211, forward strand.
ACCTTTGCTACCTGATACTCACATTCCCCTGAATGCTTCCCATGAATGCTTCCCTTATATGTTTTGTGTAAGTCTTTGCTGAGTCTTCGTTAATCTGTTTTATGTCCGTGCCCCAGTCATGTGTTTCCTGTGTGAATGTTCAGTTTTATGGTTCTGTGATGTTAATTTTGTTTGTTATTTTTTAATAAACCCACCAGTCTTAATTTTATCCTGCATTTAAGTATGCACTCTGTTTGTATAGTCTTGTGTACATCTCTTGTTTAGTTCACCACTGATGTGCAGTCATGCTAAATGAATGTTAAATGTGTACTGTTTGATTTGCTCTAAACTGGAAACAAATCTCTTGTATGATCAGGCAATAAAGCTGAATCTAATTCTGCTAAATATTTCACTTTAATTATTTTTCTATGCAATTTGTGACAATTATATGGTATAAACTTATATTATGTGTCAGATTACAAATAATGATGTTAATATCTGTATTAATAATTCATAATATTTGACATTATATATATATATATATATATATATATATATATATATATATATATATATATATATATATATATATATATATATATATATATATATATTTGTGGAAAAGGAAAACAGCTAAACTAAATGTAAATTAAAATGTGAACAAGATGCATATTGGGTTTACATACATCCTAATTCATGTACATCCCAACAATTTTTCAATTTTGAATATTGTTAAAACATTTTAAAGAGATCTCTGGGTGGCGTGTAGGGTCATGAGGTAATGGTCTAAAAAAGTGGTAAAATGGGAGATGCACATCATGCATTCTGATGCATGGCTGAGCACATAAATCATAATTATCTAATAATAACACGTTAATTAAATTGTGTGGAAAAGAGCAGACTGATATTGTTTTATCATTAACAAGGAATGACTTAGAGATGGTTTCCATTTTTTCTGTAAAGGCATTGTCCTGCTATATCACAATACTTTGCATATTTCTTGAAGAAGCATGTAATATACTTGGAAGACTTCAAATAACACATTAAACTCCTCAGCAACAGCCTTACAAATTAATCTCTTAATCTACTTGTAATCATAATTCATGATAGTTCCTGAATAACATGCTTTAAGCCTAAGTAAATATTACTTAGGCACTAGTGAACTATCACTGGCAAAGATGTGCTATATTTATTCATAAATTGTTTCAGATTTCATTCCATAGTCCATATTATGATTACATGGTGAGCAATAAATACAGAGTACTATAGCAGGCAAAGTCCTTGTAGCTTGTTTTTAAACCATCATTTGTAATTAGTAGTTTGCTTGAGTGCTTCTCTGGCTCTCTGGTGTCATTTAAGAAACCCATAGGCCTCTCCCTCCCTTACTAATACAAGTTCTCCCTCCTTTGCCTTAATTGCTTTGTTTAACAATGTGGCAATCAATCATACTTTTCTCTTGCTACCTGGCATACAAGCCAGCCGTGAAGAAGGTGGAGAAGGACACCCACTCTCTCTAAATATTGTCAGTGAAGACAATTTTGACAAAATGTTCAGCAATGTATTACATGAACACCTTAAATATGGATATAATATATTTATATGGACACCTGATTGTCACAGCCATGATGATGGACCCGATACCATCGAAATTACTGATATCTAGAGTTTTCAACTCCCTGTCAATAGTTTTTTAGATTCTTGGAAAATGTAATATTCTCAATTTTTCAGCAAATGGTGTTAATGAGGTTAATGGAACCTAAGCAAAAAAATGTTTAAGAAATTAGCTGGAACAAGAAATCAATGTAGTGGTATAAGACATGACTTTTACCATCTTTCCTGGCTTCTGCAGCTCATTCAGCTAACCAATAATATAGAATCCATGGTATGCTGTATGGACTACAGCCTTCAACTGTACTCCTGATATCTCCTACTCATATTCACACCTCTTCGCTTGAAACCTCTTACATGGGGGCTGCATGTGTATATGTATGTGGGGCATCATAATGATCTTATCTTTTTACAGAAAGTAAATGGAAGCCACTTAAAGACACATCACTCAAATATTACAGTGGTGACTGAGACCAGTCAATTTCTCATTGCACATCATAGTGAAACCTGAACCATAATAATAGCATTTAATCTAGGGGAAGAAGGTTTCTGGGTGTCAGCAGATTGCTTTGTGCAAAATACATTAATTCTCCATCACTTCATCCAATTACCATTTATTGACATGGTGGGGACTATCAAAAAGGAATTTAGGTGCAGTAATCAGACAGCACTATTGTTGATCTCATCTTGTGCTATTACTGGTGTCACAGCTGGATAACAGCTAAATGGTATTTTATTCCCCCTTTTATTTTACCTATTATATATGCTAATACTTTGCTTCAGATTTAAACTACAAGTACAAATAGAGGCAATTGGAAAATAGAACATGTAATTGTGGCATATTTTCTGCCAAATTGTAAGCATACAATCCTTTTTTTATGGGCAGGAGTAAGAGGTGTTGACTGGGAAGTTCAGTGTGGTAACCCAAACTTATATAAATAGGTTTTAAGATTGGCAAGTGAATTATTTTTTTTAATTACACATGACATAGTCAATGTTTACTAAGAGAAAATGGAAAATTCTTTGTATTCAGAGTCTGACAGTACACTGTTGATTAATTTGAATTTCTCTGTGGACTATTCACATTATTAAAAGTGCACAAGTGAAGTTCATGCCTTTATTGTTGCCAGATATTTCTTGCTTAAAGCTTTTGGAACTGTTTTGTTGTATGTGTCATGTGGGAATGTCTACACTACCATTTTAAAATTACTTTCTTTAAAGCACAGAAAATAAATAGAAAAGATGATCTGATACTAGATTGCATTTGTATCCTTTTCTGCCCATTGCAATATGAAGTTGCATAAAGTTTTACAATAAAATAAAACAGTTTACACTATACTAACATGCAAATGATGAGAAGACAAACCTTCAATGAACATCTAATAATAGGATGTTGAAAATATATTATTCATGAACAGTTTTTTATTTAATAGCATTAATTTCACCAACAGTAAATGGCTGAAAAGTATCATTTAATACAACACAATTTACCAGCAATCCATCCATCCATCCATTCTCTACACCACTTACCCTACTGAGTCATGGGGAACTTGAAGCCTATACCAGAAGACTCAGAGCACAAGGCAGGGTACATTCTGGACAGGATGACAGTCTATCGCAGGGCAAATTCACACACACCAATGCCAATGATGCCAATCAGCCTACAACTGGGGAAGAAACCAAAGTACCCAGAGTAAACCACTGAGGCACTGGGAGAACATGCAAACTTTATACGCATATGGTGGAGGTGGGAATCAAACCCCTGTTTCTGGAGTTGTGTGGCAAATTACTAAGCCCAACAATTAACTTGAAGTATCGTAAAATATTTTTATCAACAGCAACAGATAACATCACCGATCACTGAATTATTCTTTGTTAACATTTGTCTCCTTGTTTATTTGTCTGCATGTGCTGATGTAATAAATTTGATGCACAACTTACAACAACAATGACATAAAAAAAATGATGGTCATGCGAAATGTGTGAATGTGTGCTATGCATTTTTTCTTGCCTTCATTATAATTTCTTTCAGAAAATGAAATATTTTAGTTAGAACAAATGCTGGGCAAGAAAAATAGGCTCAAGGTCATCATTACATGTAACAGACACACCTCTATTTTTCACAAACTCTGCCACACATATGCAAATTCCATGAAACTGTCAGACTAGGTAATTAATTCTGTCATTACATCAGAGGTCTGAATAACAATGTGCACAGTTTCAGTAAAAAGAAATGCACTACATGAATTTAAATCAACCCATGATAGACAGAGCAACACAGTAGTGTCTACCTGGAGACTAAGCTGGTACATAAAACCCTAGAACTAAAACCAATCAAAGCTAATGAGAGAGACACACTAATGAGTCCAAAACTGAGATAACTCTTAAGCTCATTATGCAAGAAATGTGATCAATATTTTAATAGATAAGCAGTTAGAATTGCTCATAAAAAAAAATCAATAAAAGATCCAAAACATTTTTTTGTTCTGATGTGTACCTACAAAAGTCCCTTTATTATTACTTTATGTAGTAGTATTTTATTTTTTATAGTTTTTATGTATTATTATTATTATTATTATTATTATTATTATTATTATTATTATTATTATTATTATTATTAAGGGGAAAAATCTTACAATGTCTTAAAAATAATAATGTATAATAACAGTAGTATAGATTATAATGTTTGCATTTTTAAAATAAACTTAAATAAAAACAATTAAATATAAACAACACACAACAACAATACAAAATGTATGTTTGTACACTGTATAAATCCATCATAATGATTATTATTGATAAATAAACATAATTTTATTTGTCTGGCATGAGGTCCCTTGAAGCAATCATAGATTCCTTTCCTTCTCACTGTTAATGGTTTGCATTTAGTAACCAATGCCACATTAATTTAACATTGAACATAACCACTTAACATATCCACAGACATTGTTCCAACAAATAAATACTTATTTTGAACTAATATTAACATGTATCAGCATCATAACCGTTCTTTAAGATACTCTTCTCTTTCTCTGTTGAGCCCAGTCAGTTTCATAGTAAGCCTTGCAGTATGCTAAAAAGAAAAAAAAAAAACGCCCAAATCTAATAAATTATTACTTACACCAACAGTGAACTTTGAAGCTTATATAGCTATTGCACATTATTAAAAAATAATTTCTTGAATGTCATTGTGATGACAAAGTAATCTCAAGGTTTCATGTCTATAAAGAAATTCACAGATATCTCTTTAAAAAGATGTGTTGGTTATGGGGATAGTCGATTCTGTGGAACATTTTATTATTGGATTTTATTATGCTCTGTTGTATTAGATAAGTTTGAACTTAGAAATTTAGATTACAAAGAATATATTTAGTTACAAGCTGGTACAGGAGAATATTGGTGTTACCTGAGCTGTGGATATAATTTTTATGTATTGTTTTGGAATTATGTTGCCATCCTGCCTTTTTTATTAATAAATAAATATGTATAATTTAATCACATTAGATCACAATAAGATTATTTCAGACAGATCAGGCATTTTCTGGTCAACTGTAACATTGAATTACATTATTAAAACTAATCTTAACATGTTCTAAATGTCAAGTATTTTCTTTGGAGATTTCTTTGGAGTTTCTTTGGAGCATCCACAAACAACCATCTCTTGCCACCCACCAAATTAACACATGAAAGACGGTCACTGTAGGAAAGACATGTTTAAGTTCAAGTTGTGGTATGGTAGGTGTTTTAAGGAAGTTTACAGTTCTGATTTACCTGTTCTGTTATTTTTCAACATTTGTCAAAGGTGTGTGTTTTGAAGCAGGTTACTAGATTTACTTCTCCCATACTTTGGAAGATTCCTCTGGGTACTCTGGTTTCCTCTCTAACTTCAAAGACATGCAGATTGGCATCTCTAAATTATCCATAACATGCATGTGATATTGTGCTGTCTAATGGGTTGGCACCCCATCCAGGTTGTTCGTTATCTTCGGCTCCCATGATATATTCTCCAGATTCCCTGCAACCATGTGTAGTTAAAGAAGAACAGAAAATTGATGGATCAATAGAGGTTTTAAGAGAGTTGGTAAGTCATGATCTATTTAAACTGAATTATACAGTAAGCTGTCATGAGTTCACATGGACATTTTTGTTGGTGGTGAAATGATGCATATGATCAGGGATAATTAGCTCGTACCTGATAAAGAACATGTCTGAGACAGAATGTAAAACCTACTATAGTGCAAATGTAACTATTATGCAACTCAATATTTGTCAATTACCACTAAGTGTGTTGAGTAGCCACTTTGGCAGAGAGGGCATTGTTGAGCATCAGATGTGGATAGAGAGAGGAGAAATGTTGTACCAGCAGTTAACACACGGTAGTTCTTAACTATGTGTTATTACTGAAAGCCTACTTTAATGTATTTCTTTTTTTTTTATTATATAAAAGAAATCAATCTGACAGAGCTAACACAACACACCCACCTTGAATTAGAACTTGAACTTAGTGGAACATGACAAGTCGACAACGGCTTTGTGTTTTTGGTTTAATGTGATTTTTATTAAGTGGAAAATAAGCATGCTGAAAAGTTCCCATACTAGAAATTTTTTTTTAAAAAACTAACAAAAGCAGGAAGTTGCCTATCTCCAGAGTCTTCCTTCTCACACCCACACACAAAACAGGTTCTAAAGACATATTCCTTATATTTCCTTATAACTATTTATTTTATGCTCAATACTGCTGAAAACTACCTTTAACAGCCTTAATCATTTTTAATGAACCTCTTTAAACTTCATAGGAAAAATAAAATATTCATATTATACTTCTTGTCACTATTTTTGTCGTGTTCTCTTCTATTCGAAATATTTATTAATGCTTCTTGAACCAGGGGACCAGTTCCTTACTAATGTCAGCCTGAAATATGTTTTTAATAGATTTAATTTCACATCAGTTTCTATAGCCGTACCTTTCATCATCTAACCACGTTTTCCTGAAGAAACCAAATAGATGGCATTTCCTAAAAAAAACAACATAACATTTAATTCCTCTGGCACCCATTTAAATGGTGGAATTATGATGGGGAAAGTTATTTGACTTCCACAAACTTGCCTGTCTTGACTGTTGTAAGATTATTTATCTTACTTATTGTCCATTGCTCATTAGTTTTTATTTAAATTTATTTCCTCTCTCTCTCTCTCTCTCTCTCTCTCTCTCTCTCTCTCTCTCTCTCTCTCTCTCTCTCTCTCTCTCTCTCTCTCTCTCTCTCTCTCTCTGTGTCATGTACACACAAACTGTTGAGTCCAGTGATGTACTGAATAGACAGTGAAGAAGCTGACTGAAATTAAACATTGAGTTAAACATTATTAAATCCAGAAAGAAGGAACTTAAACAAACAGCCTTGAGTTTTTTATTATAATCTTTTGGTTTGATTTGCATAATAAACAAACCTGACTTTCATGATAAAGCGCTCTCTCTCTCTCTCTCTCTCTCTCTCTCTCTCTCTCTCTCTCTCTCTCTCTCTCTCTCTCTCTCAAAAACACATATACTCACACACACACACACACACACACACACACACACACACACACACACACACAAACACACACACACACACACACACACACAATTTGAAGTTCACTTATTATTGTGAGTTTGATGGTCTACTACAAGGTTGTTTATTCTCCCTACATTTCAGTGTACGCTCAGTTTATTTTTTAAATAAAAATATGGCAGTGACAAAGACACTGGCAATTGTGTTAGTATGCCAATGTGCCAATAAAAGATGTTGTACAATGCAGTCACAAAAGGCTATGAACATATAATAAACAGCAACACAAAGAAGTAGAGTATAAAAAGCTTAACAAATGTGATAGAATATTGCAGAATAAAAGCTAAAATGAATGTCAATTTTAAAATCGCTAGTCTATAATCTACCCTCTATACCTTTGTGTTAAAGCCATACTTTGTTACCTGTGCAGTAATCAATTTTTTATTTAATTTTTTTTTTTGACAGCGCATGTGGATGTGTTGGCAATTGTCCACAAGGCAGATGAAAATGAGAGACTTATGAGTGTTTTAAATAACGAAGCACTGGCCTCATCCTTCACAATGACACTGATAATCTATCATGAGTGAAGATATGATAAAAATGTCCTTCCTTAGCCAGAATGTCCCTCTTTTCCAATTTTGATTTCCATGGATCTTTTGCTCTTAACCTTGGTTGCTGGCAGTTAATAACTTTGTCATTGAAAAGCTACCTCTGGCAGTTACCTCTGCAAATAAAGGCCTAAATGGATCTTTTAATGGACTCCTGAGATTATATCCCTATCCATCTTTATTTGTTTTATTTCAGCTCATTTTTATATGACTTGTTCGAATCAGCAGTAATTATGGTCAATGAAACATATACATAAACTATATTGCCAACAGTTTTTGGACGTCTGTTTTTGCACTCACATGAACTTTAATGGCATCCCATTCTTAATCCGTAGGCTTAAGCTCAGGAAGGCCTGACTCGCTGTCTCCACTCTAAATCATCCCAAAGGTGTTCTCTGGGGTTGAGGTCAGGACTCTCTGGAGGCCAGTCAAGTTCCTCCACACCAAACTCGCTCATCCATGTCTTTAGGGACCTCGTTTTGTGCACTGATGCACAGTCATATTGGAACAGGAAGGGGCCATCCCTAAACTGGTCCCACAAAGTTGGGAACATGAAATTGTCCAAAATGTCTTGGTATGCTGAAGCATGAACTTCCTTTCAGTGGAATTAAGGGGTCAAACCCAACACCTGAAAAACAACCCAACACAATAATTCCTCCTCCACCAAATTTTACACTTGGCACAATGCAGTCAAGCAAGTACCATTCTCCTGGCAACCACCAAACCCAGACTCGTCTGTTGATTCGTCACTACAGAAAACTGCTCTAAAGTCTAATGAGCCGGCTTTACACCACTGCTTACTACACTTTGCATTGCACTTGGCTATGTAAGGGTTGGGTGCAGCTGCTCAGCCATGGAAACCTATTCCATGAATCTCTCTATGCACTGTTCTTGGGCCAATCTTAAGGCCACATGAAGTTTGGAGGTCTGTAGCTATTGACTACAGAAAGTTGACATCTTCTGCACACTGTATGCCTCAGCATGCGTTGACCCCGCTCTGTGATTTTATGTGGCCTACCATTTTGTGGCTGATTTGCTGTTCTTCCCAATCGCTTCCACTTTTTTATAATACCACTAACAGTTGACTGTTAAATATTTAGTTATGTGGAAATTTCACAAATGGACTTATTGCACAGGTGACGACCTATCAAGGTACCACGCTTAAATTCACTGAGCTCCTGAGAGAAACCCATTCTTTCACAAATGTTTGTAAAAGCAGTCTGCATGTCTAGGTGCTTGATTTTATACACCTATGGAAGTAATTGGAATACCTGAATTCAATAATAACCTTTGGCAATATAGTGTATATAAACAGGTCTCTTGTCTTTAGAGTATTGCTGTTTTATTTGTTTTATGTATTTTTGTTGATTTTCCTGTTTGAGCAGGAAGGATTTCTTGAAGGATTTACAGCTTCGTATTTGGAACTCTTTCATTTCTGTAGTCAAAATATAATTGGTATTAATATATTTGCATATTCAAATATTGCATAAATAGTATTTTCAAAATTTTGTAATTATTGTGTCTATTATAGGCTAATGGATATTGTGCAGAGCCATGCAATATAATTCACTTCCATACAAGCTTGTAACACAATATACGCAAAAGTTGAGGTTCATGTACAGTATAAGTGCCTGCATTTTTTAAATAAGTGGAGGTCAGTGGAGGTAGAGTTGTATTTAATTTCTTTATGCTGAAGCATAGCCTGGAATGGAAAACCTTCAAAGTGTAAGATCAAAGTGTAAACTTTAGAAAAGGAAGTAAAAAACTTCAAGAGGCATTTGGGAACATGAACTCAACCCTTCAAAAACAATATTTCTATTTTAACCCACATTATTCTTTTCATTTTGCAGTATCTTAGGAAAAAGAGAAAAAGACGTCAATACAAGTTATTGTTAAAGGTTAAGTTGTACAAGAAAGGCATTACTCCTTACAACTCCCACAGAAGTGGATGGCAAGCTCTTAGGATAGGACTTGACTGACTGTATTACTCCCAACCTTCTTTTAATAGAACAGGGAAACACATTACTCCTCCAGGCTATATACACATGTGTGGCAGTTCCTGTCAGTGGATGTACAGTTTTGCTTGAATTACAAAACAGAAAATTTCACATGGAATTTTTTTTTCTTCCACTACAGTACTAATCTTTTCTGACTCTCATTTATACTCTATTCTCTCTCTTGTTTTCTTTTATTGACAGGTACATTTTCAACCTTTATTGATTGTTTTCCTTATCAAATTAGATACTTTTTACATTATCAAATGAATTAAAGCCAACTTCATAGCTTTAACCAGTATAAGAGAAACTGGTCAAGTGGCACATACAATCTGTGCTCTTCATTTCCCATTTTTATATATACCCCATTTTGTAACATTTCAAAACCAGAATTTTTCTGACTATAGTGTAATCGTCATCATCAGAAAAATCATAATCAATGGAATAACCACTGTGATATTTTTCATTTTCTCTTTATTTCTATCTAAAACCCAGCTTAATAACAAACAGAATAATGTTTAGATGTCTTGTGGAAATAGCTAGATATGAGTGCTAACAAGGTGATGCAGATAAATAACCAAATGAAACATTAATATGTAATGTGTCACATGTAAAACACTCACATTCACAGTTATGCGATAAAAGTATTAAGAAAGGGGTCAATGACACTAAGCGACTTTTAAAATAAAGTCAGTAAGCTCTCTCTAAAGTTCCATTTCAAGGCAAAGTCCACCACAGGTTACATTTTACGTTCTATTCATTGATTTGTGCACTGGCCTTTGAAGGAGATTTTTGTTATTTTATAATCTAATAGCACTAAGATGTGCTATTCAGTTCAACAGAATGTGAATACAATATTTTGTATTGAAAAAGATAATGAATTTTCAATAAATACAAGTACATCTTTTCAGAAAGGTACACGTGGCCTTGATTGAGACTAATTGTGTTTGTTGGTATCTTGTGGAATGTACCAACTGACTGAGGTTCAACAGGTTATTTATTTATTTGCTTTTTTGTTTGTTAATGTTGGTTTATATATTTGCTTATGTATACAGGATAATACAGAATATTTACTGTATTTCCAATGGTTTGCTCCAGAGCCCTTCCTAAAGACTTTACTGATCTCCAAAATAAACCTTATTTATACTATAATTCTGAACAACAACAAAAATGTTACATATAACATTTTAACATTATATGTGCATAACTAAGTATAAATTGTATAGTTATGTATGCTACAGCAATTTTTCAATTACATTAGTTTCTCTCATTCACTTTAAGACAAGAATATGCACAATGTTGTGATTTTCGTATTGTGATGAAAACGAAGTGAAATGTCATTTTATGTCAACAATTTTATAATAAACAGCTAGCAACATTCATTAAAAAAAATAAAATAAATAAAAATACTAAAAGAGATTAAATATAATTACTGCGAGGAATGGCAGGCGAGGACCCAAATACAAGACACAGATCAGATTTCAAATTAAAAGTCTTTACTATTAGCTTGCTTAAGGGGGCACAGTTCAATAGTACAGGCAGTCCAATAGTCAAAAACACAGGCAAAAAGGGCAATGCAGGGCAGACATCAAACAAAGTCAGAAACAGTCTAGTAATCTGAAAAACAGGCAAACGGGGCAATGTGGAACAGACAGAAACCAATAATCCAATAACAGGGCAGGCAGACAACAGGATGATAAACAGTCCCAAACCAAAAACAGAGCAGTACAGGGTAGGCAGGAAACAGCAAGGAGAAGAACAGGCAGGGTCAAACCAGGCAAAAGTATCATAGGACAGGCAGAATCAAAGACCAGGACCAAGCAGAGACAAAAAACATGTAGAGCAGGAACAGGAACAATGGTAGTATGAATTATCAGGAGCACAGGGCAGACTGAAAAGACCATCTGGCATAAACCATGTGCAGGCAGCACCCCAGAAGCAAAAATCCAAGACAGCCGCAGACCTACAGTAGAAGTCACGTCATCAAAAGGAAGTACGCGTCGCGACACAGGGAACGTGCTGACAATAACATGATATACCAATTAAGTCTCAGTAATGCATACTGACACAATGCCTGTATCTCTATAGATTCTATATCTACACCGCAATGTACAAGTGTGTTCAGGTCATGTCAGAATTACAGTAATTCTAACATCTGGCAAAACACTTTACATTTTTGTCATAATTGCAAGTCTCCGCAGCAAGCTGAGGTTGCAAAGCCTTTCCAACACATCATTTTGCAGGTTGGTTGTTTCACAATTTCTGTATTGTATTAACTTCTGGCGGTTGTATACATGAACATCGATGTCTCTGGTGTGCATGTACTAGCAATAGTTGGGGCTAAAAAATGTAAATAGCAGCACCATATTGTATCCGGAGTGGCTGTTACGTGCTACTGCCGCGCCGTCCTACTACTACATCTTGGAACATCAAATTTATTTATGTTTCCTTGTTGTGAAACCCCACCCATGTAAGCTCAGGTATATTCTTTTCCTATAATGAAAGCCAAAGATTGAAAAAAAAAAAAAAAAAAAAAAAAAAAGCTATTCACATCAATTTATGCCCAGCAACACAAAAATTGTAGCTCAAAAAATCTTCACAGTTTTTACCATAAAGATGTCCTATTAACAGAGATGCAAAGCATAACTGCAATGGATTATTGTGTTTATCAGTTGAATATAAATTTGTTTATAACTTACCCACTCAGCATGCACCATGGCTCCCAGCATCAATGGTGCTTTCATGTTTTGTTTTGACTAGTCATGTTACTGTGTCTATACATGTAAACTTTGTTTTTATTTATGTCTCGGCTCTGCCGCTGTCATGCTATTTGTGTTCATACTGAAAACAGGTGTTCTCATGCATTTTCTGTTCTTTCCATATATAATTATAATCTTTGTTTGCTCGATTGTGTCTTGCTTTATGAGGCTTTGCATTAATGTTTCCTGGTTTCCCGGTTGTTTTGGCCTGCATTTGATCTGACCCTTGCAACAAAATATGACTTTGATTTATGGATTATTTCTAACAAAATACATGCCAAGGGTATACACTTTTGTTCAGATTCTCACCACATGTTACAACATTTCTACCCCTCTCCTTGGTCATTGCTCACATGTCATGTAACTTTTGCTACAATCTGCCCAGCCTGTGGCCATTCTTGTCTGCAGCTTTGTGCCATGTGACTAATGCTAACAAACTCTCTCTCTCAGTCTGAAGCCTGTCACTTACTTGAAGCACATCATTCTCACTCTTTTATCCTTTGCATAGCTTGTTTTTTTCCCTACTCCAGATTTTGATCATGATGTATAAAAACCAGGACTCATCAGATTCAGTGAAACAAGATGTTGAGGTCTAAATACTTGACTGCTCTTTGCCAGCTTGTAAGGATCAGTCAGAGAAAAGGAGTGTTTTTTGTATCTTGCAAAGTTAAAAAAAAAATACGAATGACCCTTGCTCTGAATCTGTACTGGCTGTTTTATTTACCAGCACAATCTAATACTTATTTATAAATCAGCATTTAGTTTACATCTCTGCAGTGCAGACAATAAGTACTAAAAGTAGATAATTAGCTGACAGTCACAGATGAAGTGCTCAGAAGTCCTTTGAACTTTTCATTTATTTTAATGAGACAGCTCGCAATTATCACTGAGGTTCAATGCACTGTGCTACTCATTAGGCTGCCAGTCATATTGGAGGCCAGCCACATCTCTGGTAAACACCACAGAACTTGATGCTAACACACTGATGTTTGACCAATTGCCAAGGAAAACCATTTGATTAAACAGAACTTTCTATTACTGGGCAGTAATAAGAGATTTTAGGGGGAAAATGATTAATTACTAAATGCACTGGGATAATAATAAATAGGTGAAAGAGAGGCATCAAAGCAGCAATGATGAAAAATCAGGGACTAAAGGCTCAGTCTGTGATGTCAGGAAGGTAGATGAAAATGGAACAGAGAAATGTCAACCATGTCCTTTCCATGAAACCTCTGACTTTATGAAAGGTTTACTCAGAAACGATTATCCTCTGAATAATTATTTTGTCATTATGGGTTGGCAATTTAAATTCAAATCCACACCAATAAATACACAGGACAAATGTTTCTATAAGAAGTTCCTTTATTTAGCTTGCCAAAAAATTGTGATGGGGTTGAGACCAATTCAATGAACTAAAGTCCAATGAACTCAAGTACCGTAGCTGTAAATTTAAACGTTCAATAAAATTATGTTCTGCAAATTACTGTGTTTTCTGTAGAATTTCTGAATAAAAAAAATTATGTGTGAGTTTTCATCATTTGAAACAAGAATTGAAAAAAATAACTGGGCTTAATGCAGCTCCATAGAAAATATAGTTTTGGAAAAATTCCACAGTTGGTCCACTTGGTTCCATTATAAATTCATCACTTCAATCTGTGTGCCTTACATATTTATTATTTTATATTTATATGTGATTCTGTTGGAATTTATTTGTCTGTCTTTGATACTATAATGCTGTTCATGGTGTTATCCTTTTAAAGGGTTCCAAAGCTTGTTCAGTTTAGTGGCCATTCTTAAGCGGGGCTTGTTGGTTGTTGAGCATCAGTAGGCAAAATAGCATCAGATAATACCAGATGAATGTGACTGAAAATTTTGAAAAAACTAAATCTAAGGGGATAAAGAAACAACAAAAGCAAAAACAAGCCATGTTTTGCTTTCCAGTGCTGAAAGACACTTCAATCTGGGTCACTGCTCTTTGTTTTCCCTTGGCCTGCCTGTCAAGTTGAATATGTAAAGATTGGCCTTGCCTACGGCCGATGCTAAAAGATATCAGTTTGCAGAGGCCATACAGGGTTATGGGCATGGTGCATTAAGTCCTTCAGGTTGAGCATGGACTCTGAAGAATACATTCCGTAGATTGACTCTGTTGAGTCTTAATCCAGCTCACAAGGATAAGCATTTGCGTAACATACAGTAGATCAGTACCTACAGTTAGAAACCATGATAATAATCTCCAATTATTCTAAGCAGTGATTAATTATTTATTTTGTCTTTAGACAAAACAGTTTACATGAAATGGATTTAAATCTAATAATCTGATTATTGTTATTTTTAGCCTAGATATAGCTGATGAAAATGTACAGCAATTTTAGGCAACCACATATTACCCAGTATGGTTCTAAGCTAAACTATGTGGTAGACCACCAGGCTGCATTTTCTCTAGACCTAAAGAAATATTGCAATTTACTTGTTTCCTCATTGTGTACAAAGAGCAAAGAAAAGTTTCTCATGCTGTGAAATCCTGGTCTGGGGAATGAGGACAGTAGAGACTGCTCTTCAATAAGAGCAATGCTATCTCTAGCTAATTCTTTCATTTTTAGTGCTTTTTAGATCTTGCTCAGCAAACTGAAATCACTGACGTTCTTAACACACACACACACACACACACACACACACACACACACACACACACACACACACACACACACACACACACACACACTTTTTCGGCATCTTCCCTCACTGCAACATAAGCAGCCTATAAGCTTTTCTGTCTTTTTATTATCATTAATTACCCACCATGTCATTCAGTCTCCTCCCCATTCACAGCTTGCACACCCTCTCTGCCTAGTTTAATGGAACATCTGTACCAACGTCATGTCTTATTGTTTTTAACAGGCTCCAGCAAAAGCATCTGAACCAGTAAATCTTGTCTTCTCATATGTGTTAAGAGCCCTAGTGAAGTAGTGCACCCTGTTGCTATATATTCAGTAGGATCTATGTGCCCATCACTACTCACTTTATAGCCAGTGTGCCATCATTTTAAAGGTGCAACTTACTCTCACCTACTGAGTGTAATGTTTTCAAACTAGCATGCTGCAGTATGCAGAGAGAATTTATTAAAAAAATAAAAAACACTCTGTACCACTAGTGAGGCCTCTGTTCTCCCTACTGCCCTACATACCCATTAATCTCAAACCTGCAACGTCTAAATCTGCACTATGCAATTTGTCTGGTCAAAGCTTTAATGTTTTCTTAAATGTAAAGAAGAGTGCTTTAATGAGACTGGTACATCACAGAATAGCTTATTCACTTGCTTGACTAGATGTACTACAAACTTCATTAGATACAGTATATGCAGAGCTTTGTTGAGTGGAGAATCCAGTCACTTCTCTTACGGTGCTGCATCCACTGCATTAAATTCTCTAAACCCAGCAGTCTTAGTCAAGGTGAGCCTCAAGCTTAAAGAATAAGCTGGCACCACTGGATGTATATCTTGGTCTTTGTATGTCTGGCAAATATATTATGTTTCTAGCAGTTCTCCACTTCATTTTGCTGTAGCATTGTGGAGAAAAGCTTTTGTATTTGGCTGATGTTTGCTACTAACTACCCTATTCTATATTAAACCACAAACCCATTAACAAAATAAAAGAAATAATAATTTGCCTTATATCTGACAAAAATTTTATTGATGACAACTCATTTGTGGCAAATAGAATTACACACAAGGAAAATGCAGTGTAGTGTAATAATAAGATCGATTGGGGCCATTTAGTTGAGTATGGATGTTTTCTTGAAAATCGCAAAAACTGACAAAGGTAGATATGTAATAATCAAGATCAGCATCTGAACTCAACTCTGATGATCAGAGATACAGGTAAGTTAATTTATCTTACAATCTTTCATGCCATCCATATTATGAACACTTTCAAAAGTGTTATGAAAGTATGTAAAATTTGTCTATTTTTGTCAACATAATTTGTACAGTAGTACACAGTTGTACCATTCATGTTGCAAAGCAGACGTTTCTAATAAATATAACTGTTAATTATCCCATTTTTAAAAAGCCAAAATAAAGTCACCATATCTATTTTACTATCCAGTTTCAAATACAATGTGATCAACAATATTTATTTTACAGCACTTACCAATTTTAGTAAAGCATGTTTCAGCATAAAAAAAATGATAGAGGAAAAAAGTGAAAAATGTCTGTAGAACTGGTAGCCCCTTAACTAATAATCTTGCTAAAATTAATTTTAACTAGCTAAGAGGTGGAAATGTCTGCAAAATTGGTGCATGTCTAAAAAAATAAATAAATCACACAACAACTACCATGAGATAATTTGTGTTGCTTGTCTCCATAGCAACTAACCAATAGCTGGGTTTTGTCACCAACAACATCACTGTTTTTCTCATTAAAGTAACTTTGTATATTATGCATATTTGGGATCTCTGTTAAATATCTTTAGTATATTAAATGAATCTTTTAAAAACGTATCTGTATTATTTATACACTGGAATATGTATTCAAATTAACACAAAATAAATACATGTTGATATTTTTTATGAAGTCTAGCCTAACAGTGTTTAGTATTTTTCCAACTCCCATAAGGACTGCTTAAAATTCTAGATAAAATAAATGCACATAAAAAGTGACATAGTTGCTAAATTTCATTAAAAAAAAAAAAAGGATTACACATCTATTACGCATGGAATTATTATGTAATGTGTTTAAAAGGAACTTATTTGGGGATATAATTGATAACTTCCTGTTGCATTGTCCAAGAAAGACAATTGTCTGAGAATTGGGAAGGAAATGCAAGTGACATAACAATGACCTTTTATAGGTTACCCACATGGAGTGATAATCACTGACTGATGAGATTCAGAAGCCCATGGTGGTCCTAGGTAACAGGTAGTCGTAAAAGAACCCATTAATGGTTTTCACACTCAGGATTTAATACTAACATTGTAATATAGTCACATTTCCACAACTACTGCTGATAGTTTTATTAATATACTTCTAGACTGACCAACTTTTAATGTATCACCATCTTACTGATCAGGCAAATGAATGCTTAGAGTAAATGCTATGCTGTACTCAATATAATATAGCACCACTTCAAAGAAAAATAATTAGTGGAAAAGAATAGCACTGTGATATACAGTAATGATGACACATGCCCCATTAAACAGACCAGATAGATAGATAGATAGATAGATAGATAGATAGATAGATAGATAGATAGATAGATAGATAGATAGATAGATAGATAGATAGATAGATAGATAGATAGATAGATAGATAGACAGACAGACAGACTGACTCCATCCAGGGTGTATCCTGCCTTGATGCCCGATGATGCCTGAGAAAGGCACAGGCTCCCCGTGACCCGAGGTAGATCGGATAAGTGGTAGAAAATGAATGAATGAATGAATGAACTCGAGATATGATGACAGAAACATGCACATCATCAATAGTTAGTAATGAAAACATTGAATGTTTTATGACAAGAATCCAGACAATCTGACAAAAATCCATGTAATTAAAAATAAAACAATCAGCAATTACAATGTTTTTATTCCCTTCCAAAGACTAATTTAATTAATTTTCATATTAAAATAAAAAAAACTTGTGTACTAGTCCCTTTACCAACATTTATTCAAACAAATTCTACAAGAAGCAATGAAATCTCTTGTAAAATATAATAAATTCTTAAATTTCAAACTTCAAAATTCAATTATCAAACAATTAACAAAATCTGTTCTTGTCCCCAAATACACCAGTCTACTTTTAAGATCAGTTAAAATTTGTGTTATGAAAGAACATATGAAAGTTACTATTAGATACGTGATGAAATCGTGCGGTAGTCTTGTGGTGTTAGAGGCCCTTACATCTGGCAAAGCTCTAATGAGGCCCAGCATCTATATGTGACAACTCCATAGCTATTTCATTTTATTTCATATTTAACTGCCCTGTTGGATGGCTGAGGATTATCAGGGTCTACACCCATGACAGTAACTCACTGCTAGAAGCAATAATCTCTCTCACCCATCTTGGCAGCCAGCTCATCAAGGGAAAAACTAACGGCTGCATATCAGAGAGAAAAAAAGAAATGACAAGGATGCCAACGTGCAGATTCTTAATAGTAATCCCAGACTTGCTGGACAAAGCCTGCTCTCAAGACTTGTACTGAAAAGCAAAAACACAGAATCTTCAGCAAATTACAGGTAATATCTTCACAGGCATTAAAAGATAACTTTATCTTGATTGTTTCTGTCCGCTGCCCAAAATAAATTTTATATTAAATTAATTGTATTCCTTACATTTTTTGTTAATATTTCTTTAAATTTATGTTGTAAGTTTATGAATATTATAATTTTGTTTATAAGGAGGCTGAGCTTAGAGGAACCAAAGGCAGTATGTGTTTATTACGTCTCATGTCAACAGTAGGGATTGCTGAGGGAGGTAGTAGCTTAGTGGTTAATATGTTGGGCTACTGATTTGGAAGGTCATGATTTCGAATCCCAGGGCCACCGAGCTGTCACTCCTGGGCCCTTGAGCAAGGCCCTTAACCCTCAATTGCTCACCTGTATAAACGAGATAAATGTTGCTCTGCCAAATGCTGCAAACGCATTTCCCAATACTCATGGACGTGACATACTCATTCACAGTCACCTGATTTCTAATCACATATGCCGGAATACATCCAGCTCCATACTGTATATTAGAACTACAGATTCACTTCCACATTGTGAACTAATACTCTATACTTTTAACTAAACTTGTCAAAGCCCTGACTTCTGTGTATTTTTGTGATCAAGATCTTAGAATATTGAAAAAAAATGGGATTAGATGTGTTCTGCACTTACAAGCCAAGTAACTAACCTGCACACAGGCCAAACCAAAATGGGCTTGAAAATCTCATGAAAAGTTTGTCATATTTATTTACAACCATGAAAAAAGCAACAGTCAACAAACATGCCCTAATCAAAATAGCAAATTATGCTATTTCAGCACAAAAATACAACCACATACACCAATCAGCCATAACATTAAAACTTTGACACTGACAAGTGAATAACTTACAGTGAGATGGTAATTTCCTACAAAATGTGGTCCAAGGAAGTGTAAACCAAAAACAGGGTCATGAGCTCCCACAGTTCACTGATGCACATGGGGAGCAAAGGCTAGTCTATACGCTAAAAAATATTCAGTAATGTTTTGAGTTCAAGGTGTTGTCTTGACCTCCAAATTTCCCAGGTCTCAGTCTGATCGTGTATCTGTGGGATGTGCTGGACAAACAAGACAGCTCCAAGGAGGCCCCACTTTACAAATGAATGGATCTGCAGCTAATATATCACAGCACACAACACACATTCAGTGGTTTTATGTCCATGCCTAAATGGGATAGATCTGCTTTGGTGGCACAACCATCACCAACAAAAATAGGGAGGTGGTTTTAAATTAATGGATAATTGGTATACATGATGTACTTGTGTTAGTGATTTTAGAATGAATTTAATTGACGTTATGATATTTTGGCCAAATAATATGATATTTTATTTATACATTTACAAATCAACATCCAGGAACCAGCTCCAGATGATCTCTTAAACTAGGGTGGCATCATGGAATTTGGTGCCCTCTATTCCTCTCAAAATTCCTCTCTATTCCTCTCAAAATCTGACATTTTCTTTGGATATTTTCTGGAAAAAGAGGGATTAAACCAGTGCACACTATGCTGCAATCAGCATGACAGGTAGTACTTAGGTACCCTTTCACATGAAGGTTGAAAGCACTCAATCAAATTGCAACTTTCTGCAAGACTGGCCAGAATAATAAACAATTCATGACAATTGGCAGAATAAGAACTTCTTTCCAGGTGGATGGACAATTTATAAACACTCAACTTTTTAGCACTACATATTCTAGTTCATTTTTTAACAAGCTTTATCTTTGTAATACATATTTGTGCACTTATTTTCCATACTGATAAATATGTTGAACAATTATACATTTACTGAATGTTGGTCATCTCTTTGTCAGGTTCCCTCTGGTGCTCAGGAAAATGTCCATGAACCAAATAATATATGGTTCGAGGTAGACCTTGCTGCATTATTGTTAAAAAATGATGGTGGCTATCAAATATGCCCCATGCCTTCAGATAGGCTACAGTCAGTAATTGTAATATTTGTTTATACAAATAACACATAATATCTGGCCATATACACAGTTAAATTCTTCATAATGGCTTTCACATTATTTGGAATGTTGTACACATGATTTGTACTGTATGTGTGGTGGTGAATGTTTGGAGAGTGTGGAGTGATCTCATTTACACAATTCAGCATTAGTGAGGAGCAATCTCATAATATGAGAACAACTGTATGAATATTTAGTTTTAACCACAACATGTCATGCTGAAGTCCATGTGTTGGGCAGGAAACACATTTGAAAAACCATCGATTAGAGATTATATAAACATACACTTAGAGAGCATATATTAGGAAGACTTGAATAATACTCGGTTGGGTAGGACTTCCTGTTGCTCTATCTAATCTAGAAAATTTTAATGACTCTAATGACAATAATTCCTAATGACAAACTTTGGCCATTTATTCTGAATGCTTAGCAAAATAAACAAAGTAATAGGAATGCATTTTTCTGACCTCATATAAAAAAAGCAATGTTTAAAAGGGAAGCACAGTTTCTCATCGTGACTGTGTACCTGCATGCTGAATCAAATGTCTCTGATGCCATGTCTTTTCTTGCATGCAGTCATGGCAACAGCACGTTCCTCTCAAACTGGTGCTGGCAGTATGAAAAGTGAAGCCAGGCAAAGCAAGATCAATAAAGTCATATAAACCCCCACATTTGTGGCACACAAAAGAGGAGGTTGACTTTTAATCTGAAATGACTTTTAAAGCAGTACCAAAGTGCACCAGTCCCATTGTTCTTCTGTTTGTGAGTGTGTGTTTCTGAAAATATGATAATATCACAAGTTTGGATATGTTTAATACTATGTTCTTTCCTGTTCTTTGACTGAACAAACACCCAACCAGACTCCCACACAGAATATCTGCATTCTATTGAGCCAGTGCCATAAAGGCCATTGCTCTAAATCAAAGTCAAGTGAGACTAGGCTATATGCTTTTATAACCAAGTCTTGTGTTGCAAAAGTCAAGGCAAGCTCCAAATGTAGATAATCATTGCAGTGGTTATTGAAAATCTCTCATACAAATCTTCACTGTCTCGTTCAGCTGTGATTGAAACAAATCAATCATTTCCATATGTGTCATAAATGACTGAAATGACCCCTTGGTCTCCTTTATTGAGAATTCTAGTTAAGTTAGAATTGGCCAGGTTTTGTCTCGACAAATGCATCTATTGGCCTGCAGAATCTCTCATGTAGGAGAGCACAAAATCCTCTGAGATAATCTTACATAAATAGCTCGACTTGCTTTCTGTCTTGAGTGAATTTAAATCATTCTTCAGAGGCTCTCACTCTGGGCAGTGAGCCAGTACTGCTCTCATATCACCATGAAACCCTTTGACCAAGATAGAAAACTAAACTGAGATAATGCAAAAGGATCTCTGATATATACAGTAAATGAAAATTGACCTTTTTTTTTGTGCATTATGATCCATGAAGTTTCTTAACCAAATTGGGTGTATGCACTAATTAATTTCTAGCATCACAGTAAAGCTATAATCATAGCTCTTCTGTTTGAGTCTATTTGAAAAGTTTACAGAATCCAAAGTCTTGAGCTTTTTTTGGATGGGGTTCCATTTCATATTGCATTTTTCATTGTTGTACATTTTTTCTTACCCTCTCGTCTCATTTCAAATGTCAGCATAAGCTCCATCGCTTGGGCTAATATGATGCAGCAACCTTACATTCTCTGGCCCATGGGAACTCACTGGACATAAAACAATTGTCTTTTTGTCCTTTTATCCTTCTGATGGCAACCTTGGCATAGAGGAATAAACCCCTTGGTTTGTTTTTCTTTGGGAGACTACAGAAGGTGGCTGGAAAACTGTGCACTGTGTTCTCACAATTGTATTGTCCAAAAAAAAAAGGTTTAAAAGTTTTTATTGAGAAATTTATCTTTTTTTGTTGAGAGAAATTGAGAGTTTTTATTGTTCCATATGTTGTACATTCCTATTGTTTGGAAAATTTAACTTACTGGAATGATTCTAAAATTAGTTAATTACAACATCAAAAATTAGGTCCTTAATGTGTTACGGTTCAGCCCAGACTTTTAGCCATGTGCTTCTGTTTATGTTCTGTATCCCGTGTCTGCCCCGCCTTTGTTTACTCCTCCCTGTCTCTACACACCTGTTCAGTATGTGTTGATTGTTTTGTCTATTTAACCGTCAATCATCGTCAGTGAATGTTATTGTTTCCTCACCCTTTGTTCTGTTCAGTTTTTGTCTGTGTTTCTTTTTAGTGTGTTTTAAGTTATTAAACCCTATTTAATTGAAGTTATCCTGTATCTGGGTCTGTCCCTCCTCCCGGTGTGACATGATGTTTTTTTTTAAATAAAATATTATTTTTAAAAATCCTATTCATACCATATGGATTATAAACTATTCTAAAATGAGTTTAGAAAGATTATTTTAATTAAACAACTCTCAACACTGATTTGCTCAATTGCCAGAACCCTGCAATCTAATGAATACTACATGATCAGGATCCCCATTTACGGCCTCCATAAAACTGAACTCGCCTGTTCTCAAGTAGCACAATCACTACAAAAACTATACTCACACACAAATAGCAAATTTCCATTCCTGCTATTGGCAATGATGTGGTTTTAAAAGCTTCGGGACCTAGTTTGAGTGTTCTTATCTCAGCTTCAACTTTGTGTTTTCCTGATTAATGAGTATTTTATTGCCTACAACAGACGATTGAAGATACCCTGGCCCTCTGCGTAAGACACATTTCAGATTTGCACTTTGATTTGACCTGGTTTGTCTGCCACTCTGGTCACATTAAATGAACAAATTAAAAGACAACCTGGGCTAATTCCCTCTCCCTTTATAGAATACAGCATCTCAAAACCAGCTTACCTAACATTTTAAGATAAAATAATCTTTGGCATATCATAAATTATATTATTTGGGGGTTTTTTTATGCAGTTTGTTTTTATATAATTTCCCTTCATAAGTCATGACATCCTTAGAATAAAAATTAGGCTCTAGGAAGGTTATGGTGCTTTTCCAACTCAATACAGCTTCTAAACTAACAAAACCTTAAAGGAGGTAGGTGCCTCAGAAGCTGGGGTTTGTACAATTTATTAGGAAGAAATCTGAACTACTGGCTGTAAAACGATTACTATTACTTGTAAGTGACGTGGGGATAAAATCAGACCCAAATGCAGGATAGCTTAACGGAAACAGGATTTAATAAACAAAAAAAACACATAACACATGACACATGAGGAACAGGTGTGCAGAAGCGGGGAGGAAGAGACAAGGGTGAGGCAGACATGTGAAACCAAACATAAACAAAAACACGTAGCCAAAGTCCGGGCTGAGTCCTGACAGTACCCCCTCGAGGCGCTGCTCCCGACGTGCCAATCTGTCTTGACAGTCCCGATGCGGTCCAGGAGGGGGACAGCAAGGCACACGGCAAGGCAGGTGGGGGGAGCAAGGCAAATGGCAGCGCAGCCAGAGGGGCCAAGCGACGTCCACAGCCGAGCAGGAGGGCCGAGCGACGTCCACAGCCGAGCAGGACACCGAAAAAACAAAACTCGGGCTGGTGACATGGCCCGCAAACAGGAAGTGAGGCGACGAACCCCCACGGAGAACCGGAAGTGGCGCGGCATCCCTCGTCGGAAAAATGCGGACCAATGTCACCAAATTTAATAAATAAAAAAACACATAACACAAAAACCAGGACACTGACTAGACAAGACAAAGACAACAGAACAAAACAAAGGATTCCACCCTGCTCAAGGCAACGTGGATCAACTAAATAGACAAGACAATCAGACACATGAGGAACAGGTGTGCAGAAGCAGGGAGGAACAGACAAGGGTGGTGACACCAAACATAAACAAAAACACGTGGCCAAGTTCGGGCTGAGTCCTGACATTATTAAAAACTATTACTATTACACCACCAAATAGTTGATTGACTAGCTTAGAATGGGGCTGACCATTTTTTTTGCAGTCATACTTGTTCACACACCAGCCATCAGGAAGATCCTAAAGCATGTGAAAGATTTTTATATCCTTTAAATAGTATGTATAATTAAATGTACAGTATATCTAATAACTGAGATAAACATTCATCAAGTACTTTAATAGAACATCAACAGTTGTGGTCAAAAGTTTGCATACTCTGAAAGAAATTGTTAAACTGCCATTTATTTGGAAAATATGACTGATAAAGCAAAATATTTTTTTCTTAGTTAAGGATAGTGGTCAAGTGAAGTCATTACATAGGTATTGACTCCTTTTTAAAACCTAATGATAGCTGAAATCACCTAAACAACCCTGATCAAAAGTTTACATATCATAGAATGTTTGGCCACATTGACCCACAGAGGTTTAAACGGCTATTAAAGTGATGTTTCCACACCTGTGACTCATTGTAATTGTAATTAGTGTTTGAGCATAAATAGTCAGTAAGTTTCTCACTCATGAGGTGACGCACTGACTTGGCTGGATACTGCACCATGGGGAAGACAAAAGAACTGCCAATGGACCTGAGTAATAAGGTAGTTGAGCTTTATAATGCAGGAAGAGGATATAAAAAGCTCTCAACACTTGAAAATTCCAGTCAATACTGTTTAAACTCTGATAAAGAGGTGGAAAATAAGAGGTTCTGTTGATACTAAGGCACGGTCAGGTAGACCAAGTAAGATTTCACCCACTACTGCCAGAAGAATTGTTCAGGATGCAAAGAAAAAGCCACAAACAATTTATTGGTGCCAGATTGTATATTTTGCATCTTTAAAAAAATAATAAATCCTGGGATTTTTACACACATCATTCTATTGCATTTTACAGAGATTGGTGAAAAAATGAAAATGACTAGCAGTTCTGCAGGCAGAAACACTTTGTTGGTGAAAGGTTAGAGAAAAAAGGCCCATCTTGTTCAAGCTGTATGGAAGGTTATGGTAATTCAAATACAGCCAAAAAAGTTGAATATACAGCTGAGTTCATAAGTTTACACATGCCTTGCAGAATCTGCAAAGTTTTGATAATTAAATAAAAAAGAGAAATCATAAAATTGCACATGACAGGTGTTTGCATAATGTCCACAAGACAAAATAATAACATTCCCTTTCAATCATTTGCATAAGCGTGATCATTAAAACTGTGTGCTTTTACCTGGTTATCAATGATTGCTTTTATGTTTTGTGATAGTTTTTTATGAGTTATTTGCTGTTTCAGCACCTTCTGTATATTTTATTACTTTCCGACAGAGGCTACCTGATTTTGAGATCCATTGTTTCACACTGAAGACACTTGAGGGACTTTTAACAAAGGAACTATACCACAAGGTGCAAATATTCACTGATGTTCAAGCAGGCAACAAGTAACATGGGGTGATGTAAAATTCTGAACAGGATGAGTTGTGTAAAGATTTTGTTTTTATTTAGTGCTGCTATTCAGAAGCTACATAGGATATTTACATCATTTTAAGAAGACAAAATAATAACATCGGGCTTAATGTGTAAGTTTTTTCAGTGGATTTGAGGTCATGGCTCTGAGCAGGTCACTTGTGTTCTTCCACATATCATTATGGGCTTTTCTGTATTTGTGTCTAGAAGCATTATCAGGCTTGAACAGTTTTGGGATATGTGCCTCATTTTTGTTAATATGTATTCTGATGCTATAGCATTATGGTATTCTAAGATATTCTATTGACAATTATCAAAGATGTTCTAAGCAATTGCATGCCTCCAATTCGGTTAAGACGGTTATCCCTAAACTATCATATAGTTAATGTTTATTGTTATATAGGTATATGTAATGATTAGGTATCTAATTATATATAAAATTCTCTAATAATTTTGACCATATTGTCCTAAAAAACGTAATTCTATCTATTTCTTCTGAATGTCCTAGGATTAGAGAACTTTTTTCAGTTTGCATGCCAATTTTCATTCTCTTACTATGACACCTTTTACCATTTCATAACAAGAAGCAGTCATAATTATTTGCAGTTCAAAGATTTTTTGCCATTTTCCGCACAGAATTAGAAGCATAAATGGAGTGGAAGAATCAGACAAGCTCTTCCATTTGCATTTAATGAGGTGCAGAAGTCCATAGTCAGGGTCACTCGCAATTTACGAAATGCACCATTACAATAGATACCAGTTTTCATTTGGCACTTTTGGCTTGCTCACTATTTTAGGACCAAAAACTCACCTAACTGGAAAAATGGCACTGTAGGCACAGTCTTTTTTAGTTTTTAATTCCTCTTCCAAGAAATCAGTTAGGTTGAAATGATTACTTTTTATTTCTTTCAAAGGATTTCTAAGGTTGCACATATTTTATGGTATACTTTAATTGTCAGTCCTCAGAAAGAAAGAAAGAAAGAAAGAAAGAAAGAAAGAAAGAAAGAAAGAAAGATCTCTAGTCAAAACATTAACATATATTTATGTTTATCTTTATGTAAAATTTATTTTGTATATATGTAGTGTATGATTTTAAATCCATTATTCTGAGACTTAAACTTTTGTGACTATTTATAAATGATGAATGAAACCTAAAAACATGGCATTGTCTTTTGGAGTGTTCCCGGTATGCAGAAGTGGTTCAAGGAAGGACAGCCAATGACCTGGTGACATTGTCATGGGTTTTCAAGCCTAATTGATGTACAGCTAGCCCTTGTAGACTGGTTAGAGTGTCCATACTGACCAATGTAGATCATCTGGACAATGTAGCAATTGGAAAGCTGGGTGCATGTCTGTCACTTAGCTGAAAGAAGAGATTGCACCAGGATGCACTATGGGAAGAAGGTATTGTGTAAGTCCCTTCTCGTGCTTCCAAAACAGCTCTGTACTACCAAGGAATGGACTCCACAATATACATTACAGTATGTATAAATTCATAAAGAATATTTGGCACAAACAGTTTAACAAGATTAATCTTCATTATTCTATCTATTGGAAAAATACATCACAGTTAATTTTTGAATACATTTTGCATTATTTCAACTGGAGATAGATGTCTTTGACAATGATATTAGGAAAGGGTTCTTCCATGCTTATAGCACTTCATTAATTCTGTCTGAAGTGACAAGGGTTTTATTGTTGGGCGTAGTCAACTGAAGGTTACCCAGTATATTGTGCAAAATACTTGTAGAATAATGTCAGAAAAAATCACTAGGTAATCAATCAACCTTTGTCTTTCCACACAAATGCCTGTCTTCAGTTTAATGGAAATGCAACAATAGTGTCCTTGCAAAGACGTCTCAACGGGACAGATAAATAGACCTTTTTTGTGTTTTAGCATGACTTAGTTCATCACTCCACTTTGCCATTTTGTTGATTTTAAATATTTTCTAGCGTTCTGATGTGCTGTCACTTTTTGCAGTTTTAGCAATTGTAGGTGTTCCTTCAGCTTTTCTGCCTTTATTCATTCTGTTTAGATTTTAACTTTTCTTTTATACTGTAGCTACGTGACTCCTTTTCTCCATAAGAGGCCAATTTATTTCTCCTCAATAAAGTTTTCATCAACCATACTTATTCATTATGTCCTAGTAGTGTAGAAACTAAAGTTTTTCGACATAAAAATGATGTGTTTCAATATCCTGACAAAATTAATTGACACTGATGCTTATTGCAGCATATTGTAGCTTGTATTAAAATAAGACATTGGGCAAGTGTGGTGAGCTTTTAGATATTTACATATTTCAAAATGTGACAGTTTCTTTCCTTGCTGTCAAGCTAGTTTTATGTGCCTGTAAATGAAAAGTGTATGAATCAAATACAGAGCTGCTATCAGTGACTATTACTAGGAATGTCTTGGACATTGTAACGGGGATTATGCTGCTGCATATTTAAATGTTTGATTTCATTAGTGCAGAGGCATGTGTTAATAAAATCATAAAATACTTACCCACACAATAACTGTACCTGGAAGAAAATACCAAATAGTATTATGTATACCTTAGGCTGTTTTTAGAATTTTCAGTAAACTTTAAAAAGGACATGTTCAACATATTTCCTAATTAAAACCATCCAAAATGAGACAGAAATGGGACAGAAAGGAATGCACTGTGTGTGTGCCATTACAGAAAAAAAAAGACACTTAATATCCACTTGATTTTCTATATTGCAATATATACATCTCATATCATCAAGTGTCTCAGATCAATGAAGAATATTGATGAAGATAATAGAGCTTAGTGTACAAGACTGTAAAAAGAATCTATCCAAGATGAGACCCATATTCAGTGAAAGATATCTGAAATTTAAAGTTAAACATGTTTTACCCAGCTAGAAATGCTGTATATGATTTTTAATATTTTTTATTAATACTTACATTCAAGAATTTGTGTAGTCAGGGTTTTTCAGTTTCCTCTCACCCTCCCAAAGCATGCCAGTAGGTGGATTAGTGACTCTAATAGTATTACAGATGTGGCTATGTATAAATGATGCCGTCAGATAGACTGGCATCCATTCAAATAGTACTCCAAACTTGTGCTATGAATGTGTTCCTATAATAGGCTCCAGCTCCACTGTAATGCTGGCCATGAAAAAGCAGACCGTTTGATGAATTAATAAATCAGTGAATTAACTTGAATTTTACACAATGTTCATCATCTTCCAATATATCTATTACACATTTGCATAATATTGAAATTCAAACAAAGCAATATTTTTGGAATTGTGGAGTTTGCATGTTCTCCCCGTGCCTCATGGGTTTCCTCCGGGTACTCCGGTTTCCTCCCCCGGTCCAAAGACATGCATGGTAGGTTGATTGGCATCTCTGGAAAATTTGTCTGTAGTGTGTGATTGCTTGAGTGAATGAGAGTGTGTATGTGCCCTGCAATGGGTTGGCACTCCGTCCAGGGTGTATCCTGCCTTGATGCCCAATGACGCCTGATATAGGCACAGGCTCCCCATGAACCGAGAGTTCGGATAAGCGGTAGAAAATGAATGAATGAATGAATAATATCTTCATAAAATTATTCATTATTGTTATAGATATTTAATTCTTCAAAGTACATAAATGCAAATAAGACTTCTAGTTTATCTAAAGCCTTTCAAATATGTGCAGATGTATAGATCTGATGGTGTTCTATTCTTATCCTTTATTGACTTGCTACAGATGTTGGCTGCTTATAAACATCGACTGCAGGTTATAGAGATTGATTTCAATTTCAATCACAGTGGGATTCTCTTCCTATTCTCTATGTGTTGACCTGTGTATGATTAATTTCCTTTTTGAAATCATTTGGAAGCTGGAAATAAGTTGGCTGCTTCTGATACATTCATTCTTCAGAATTGGATTTTATTTTTATTTTTTTTACTTTCAAATTGAGCATATCACCAGAATACTGGCTCCCTTGACATTAGTACTTGCCTGTGAGTTTATAATTTTTTTGTGTTGTAGCTGTAAAAACAATAGTAGTGGCATTTTGGCATCCAACACTGGCATCCAACACTGACATAAGGTAATGGATATCTCTTACTGTATATAAGAAGACAAATCTAATAATCTCATAGAGCTCATCACATGGATATAAAGGGAAATATTTCTATTTTTTCAGTAAACTGCAGTTTCCAGCACTGTTTAAATAAATGGAGAAATTTGGAACAAAACTACAGTATCAGGCAGAGAGATTTTTAAACCAGTATCACCTATGCTAATGAAAAGGATTATATTATATAAAAAAAGCTGCTGCCAGAATGAAACATTTAAACAGCAGCTTTAAAGTGGCTTTAAAGAATTTTATTACTGCAGAGGTTAGGTGATTAGGTTTAGTGACTAGACTAAGGGCTTTAAGCAATATTTAGAAATGTTGTTATCTTGTTAGCTTAAGATGCATTATCTGATATATGTGAGACACAAGCATTAATTTAGGCACATGCTTGCCAAGATTTCTATTACCTAAGAACATTGTGATACTCACAAGAGATCAGATCAAATTGTCAACTTAATGACTGCCATTAGCGAGGGGTTAGTGTTTTGTTTGCCTCAGGGGAAAAGGGGGTAAGAAGGAGTTAATTGGATCATTTAGATAATGCTGATATCAAAGAGTGAGTAGAAGTCTAGAAAAGCTCATTTTATGCATGAATAGGATTATTTTTACTCCTCAATAAGCAGTTCCAAAGTTTCTTTTGCTTGCGACCTACTTCACATAACTTGGGTGGTTGAAACAGAAAATAGCGCACATGCAATAACCTAAAACATCTCACTTGTGTGAGGAATTATGTATGTGTATTTATTTACATCAGTAAAAAAAAATATGTGAAGAAAGGGAAAAGATAAAATTTACCTTCAAAAAGTTAGCAGTTTTTAATGGATAAATCAATAAGAGCATGCTGAATGAACCATATTACGGCACCGCGGCACATAGCCCCAAGGATCGATACACACCGGCACAAAATTGCATTAGCTTGAGAAAATAAATAAAAGGATTAAAGCATGTATAATCTGATTAAGGCAAAGTAACGGTTTGCCTCAACACTGGCTTGAAAGTCTTCAACACATAGAAAAGCTGCAGAAAGCACTGAAGGATGCAGTGTTGACGGTAGAACTGTCATTATAGGAGAAGGCATTAGAGCCCTTTGCCATAAAGTATAACAAAAAAGAGAATACAAGGCAGCTTATGCTCTTTTTGTAGTGATGTACAGTACAAACCTGGCATAGAAATTTTAGAATGCAGATATTTAGTATTCAACCTGTAAAAACTGTCTTTGTGCTGAAACTCTATATTGCTTACATAATTGAGCTATTAATAGACACTGGTGCTATAAAACTAGAATTAATCTATAGAAATAATCTCTCTATCTAGATAGATAGATAGATAGATAGATAGATAGATAGATAGATAGATAGATAGATAGATAGATAGAGTAGTTAGATAATGTAGATATAGATAGACCTGTGAGTGTGAATGATGATTGGCATGCGGGCATGACTTGTATGACTTTAGAGACAATTCTATTCCAAACAATGGCTCATGCATATCTTTTTATGCACAATTTCCAATCCAATAACCATCTGCATTTTGCTTGTCTACAGGCTGTGCCAAAATGCCTGCCCTCCTCTTTAGCTATGGACTTGAGTTGGAATGAAAGTGTATCGTAGTCAGGAACATCCACCCACACTTCAGCACTCAGGCACAAAAGGGAGGGTGGACACCAACACATCTGATGGGCCTAGTTGCAGGGTGTTAAATGTTACGGAAACAAAATGCCAACAGGTTGAGAGGGTTATGATCAAAGTGTCCATGTGGCAACGAGAGATTGGAGCGTGGGCCATTTCAATTTTCTCTAGGCCACAGCATTACACAGTTCTTCATGAAAAACAGCACAAAAGGCTTGGTTTAGTTAGGAAAGATCTCCATCAAAGGACTGATTGGTGTCAGGCAAAGGCAGGAAAATGAGAAATATCAAATGTAACAGAAACATACACACAGTTAGGGATTATTTGTAGTGAATCACTAAAAAAACAAATGCATTAGATTACACAAGGATAGAATGAAATCCATTTAATCAAAAAACTAAAAAAATCAAAAATGAAAGTGAATTCAGCCCCATGTATAATATATACAACTTTTCAGACACTATATTCACTTTCATTATGTGATGACAGGCACAGATCTATGAAGCATATAGTGGGACAGTGATTACCTCATGACCTATGCTGTTCAGTCAAAAACCACTCATCCACTACCTCATTGGATGTTTACAGCTCACTAGTCCTGCAGGCAGGGGCAGTCATGATCGATATGCCACTCTTTATTTGCTACATCTCAACAACACTGGGACTGGACTTCATGCTTCACTAGAAAAAATGTAAACAAAGTTTGAATGTGAAAGCTGAGTTTGGGGACTGACAAATGGGAATTCTGTCACTGCTTTTTTGCTTTTCCACAATCCTCTTTTGACCATTGCTTCACTTGTGTGTTTTGGTTTAAGCTTAAAAGAAAGAGGCCTTCTTGTCTTTTGTCAGTGACTTTATTATTTCTTTAGTTTCACATTATGATGAGTTTTTTGTAAACAAGCTATGTAAGAATTAAAAAAGAAAAAAATGTTTATAGTTATGTTATGTAACTGGTCATTAGAATGATGCAGAAGTGTTTCATCAAAAGTTATTGAAATGTATTTAAGTCTATAAAAATGACGGGTAAATATGTGTTTTTCAAATATGCATTTGTGGTAAATTTAGGGGAAGAGTGAATCTAAACAATCAAATACACATCTGCTTTTCTACATTCTTGAAATAAGCTTTATCCAAAATGTGAAATGTCAGTGGAAAAATGCAGACATGATCATATGGATGTTGTAACTGTAAGTGTTTAAGAAAAAACAATCAGTCAGTGATTACTGTACTTACATTCTATTATTCTCTTAAATAAAACATTGAGAATGACGGTTGGTGACTGCTAATGACTCAATCAAAAAAAATTAATTAATCTTGATTGACTAGCACTTTGTGATGTTAGAGAAATGTTTGGAAAAACATAACAGTTTAAGTGGAATATGTAGGGGTTGATGCTCTAGTGAAAGCTCAGAAAGATGTTATCAGGTGGTGGACAATCAGTTGTTGACTCTTGCTGTTAACAACCTCTAGGTATTGACATTTCATAGAAGGAGTCCATGTGCTATCTAGCTTTGTGCTATTTTAGTGGCACTGCCCTTCTTTCCTGAATCTATTTTGTTGTCCACTGTGAGAATAAATAAAAACAGCTAGCACAAGAATAATTGCGATTTGCCTTTCACAAGGCCAAGAACTCACTGTGATCCTGACTTGGTATGTTGAGCTTGCTTTTCAACAGTTTTGATTTTATGCCATCCAAAACAATAAGCACACCAAACATGACATTTCTGCCTATTGTAATTGGATGTGTAACTGGCATATGTTTTTGTTCTTCATGAACTGTTTAAAATATACATTCGATTTCCATTGGTTTCTTTTTTAAATGAAATGTTTGTTTGTTTTTTGATAGATTGTTTGAGTGTATTAATCTTTTCGATAAGTATTGTATCTACAGCTCTGGAAAAAAATTAAGAAACCACACCATATTTTTCTTTAATCAACATCTCTCCATGTACAGTATGGACACAGTTGAATTCCTACACAAGCCACCTTATTCTGCTTATTGAAATACTAGGCCCACAACACACTTGAAAAGCTAAGGGACAGATTTCTATGGCCACGAAGAGATGCAGAGGTCTCTCCCTTCTGCTAGTAGTGCCCCAGTGCCAGTGAATCACTCCCTAGAAACCTGCACCCCTTTGTAGCGTCTTGTACCAGTCATTTTAGATTTCATGTCCCAGGCACCCTAAATTTCAACATCTACTCCTCAATTAACCGATGAGCAACCCAGTTTTACACACACACCTGGCTCCAGAATGACTGGAGCCTACACAAAGACCAGATAACCCCATGCGGCTTCTCTGATTAGGGGCCCTAAACCAGAACACACACACACACACTCACACAATGAGACATTCCCTTTACTAATAAAACCCGAAGATAAGGTACTCTAAGGTTCTCATTCTTATAACCCTTTTTGTAATGTGTTCTTCTTTTAAGGCTTGCCTGACTTAAAATTATTTGCTCCTTAATTTCCTGACAAGGGTGTATTTTATTCATGTGTCAGAAAACAACATTGTATTTTAAAATAAGTTATACTTTGATTAATGATCTATGTATGTAATGTACCGCTGCCTTCATACCGTCATTACCCTTCATGTTTAGTATCCAAATGACCACAAAATTATCGGTTACTCATTTTTCAAGCACTGGTGTATTTTATTTGAGCACGAAAGGCACCATACCGTCTTAATACACCCTGGATCAAACTTTAAAGTCATCTAAAAGTTTGATAGCTAAACCACGCCCACAGACACCTGAAACAAAGGGAGTTTTTCCCTCCAAAACCTTGACCGAAGTATTGGTCATCTCCCCAAAGATGGGTGGAGTTCGTGACCTTTAAATTGTCACAAACACCACTAATCCGTGGTCAGACTTCTGGAACAGCTTCAAGACGACTCCATCTTCCGTCAAAGAAGTTCCATCAAGCTTCACTTCCAAGAACGACAACTGCTCTGATCTTCAGGAGAACTTGGAAGAACGTCTGACCCCACCCTAACTGACTTTTCAGAGATTTCTCTGTTGCATCCGGACTCTTTTTCAGTAAGCCAATGCAAGTAACCGTTTCCTTTACCAACCAATTTAGATGAGTAATTTTAAGTAGGAATCTTTCATTGAATCTTAAGGTGAATTTAAGTTTCTGTGACGATTTCCCAGGTAGGGTGTGATTAATTTTTGAGTCTAAGCTTGCCATTCCTTTCCTTCCTTTCTCTAGTTTCTTCTTTCCAGTCTCTTCCTCCCTTTCCCCAATTTTAATTTCTTTTGCTTTATTTTATTTTCATTTTCGTTTTCCCTATTTCTTTTGTTTGTTTGTGTAGTTAGTTTTATGTTGTGTTTGTCTCATTCATTAAATGTCATAATTTTGAGCCACAGGTGATTTGTCTCTGAGTCTCGCTCACAAATTAAGGTATCTGCAATATCTGGTCTGAACTACATGCTCTATTAAGTTAATTTAATTTAAATTATGGTATACAGTAAAAGGAAAGCGAATCTTTCTTGGCCGGGAAGATACCGCTTTCATAGAATTAATAAAGGTTACACGGCCTGTTCAGCGGACGAACAGACCAAATAAGCGTAACGTTAATTCCAGTACCGTTAATTTCAACTTAGGTTAAAATATTTGGAAGTCACTATAACACGTTATAGTTGCTTATTATAAATATTTACCTTGCTTCGCGAGCCAAAATCGTTATACCTCATTTCACAATCATCAGCATCCCCTTTTAAAAGATAGGGATAGATCTTGTCGGTCTACCTGTTACTTTTAATGGTTTATCTGGTTCAGTTGTTGCAAGTAAAGCACCTGTGGGTGTCCATCTAGACCCCAGACAGCTTTCTATGTAGAACACTTCAAACAGATGCTCAAGCATATGCTGAAACATGTGGTAGATGAGGAGGTGAGAAATGGTTCCCTCCTGCCCTATGTCCTCTTTGCCATTCGACATCCACACAGGAGGTCTGGGAGTTGCAGCCCTTGTTGTTCCATTCTCTCAATAGGTATGTAGAGAATATGCAGCATATCAACTTTGTGGATCAAGTCAAGTCATGAAGCTTTTGTTGTCATTTCAACCCTATATAGCTGTTGCAGTACATAGTGAAATGAGACAATGTTTCTCTAGGACCATGGTGCCACATAAAACAAAGACAGAGCTAAGGACTTAGTCCTAGCCACCTAAAGTGCAACAACCTGGTGCAAACAGTGCAAGACAAGACAAACAAGACAGTGCAGGACTAAAGACAGTGCAAACAAAAAAAATCACAAGACAATACACAAAAGACAGTAAACAACAGCGCAGACCAGTGTAAATGTTGTATGTTCAAACAATATTACGTGTGCATACTGGAATGAACACAGTGTTATAGCAGCAGTTACCCAAGATATTGTACAGGGTTGTCCGCAACAGTATCAATCAACTGAAATGTCAGACAGAATGTGCAAATAGCAAAAAAGATAAGTGTGTGTATTTAGTGTAGGTCTGTGCAGTCCATACAGTGTGTACAGTTCTGTTATTAAAGAGTCTGATGGCTTGTGGGAAGAAACTGTTACACAGTCTAGTTGTGAGGGCTCGAATGCTTCGGTACCTTTTTCCATTAAAAAAAAATTTAGGGTGAAGAGTGTGTGTGAGGGGTGTGTGGGGTCATCCACAATGCTGTTGGCTTTGCAGATGCAGTGTGTGGTATACTGTAAGTGTCCATGATAGAGGGAAGAGAGAATCTAATGATTTTCTCAGATGTCCTCACTATCCGCTGCAGGACCTTGCAATCAGAGATAGTGCAGTTCTTAAACCAGACAGTGATTCAGCTGCTCAGAACGCTCTCAATTGTCCCTTTGTAAAAAGTAGTCAGGATGGGGGGAGGGAG
This sequence comes from Tachysurus fulvidraco, assembly GCF_022655615.1. Lineage (NCBI taxonomy): Eukaryota > Metazoa > Chordata > Actinopteri > Siluriformes > Bagridae > Tachysurus > Tachysurus fulvidraco. The sequence continues at coordinate 20,695,867 of NC_062522.1, forward strand.
ATGTGCCTTTTTCACCCTTCATAAGAAGTAGAGACGCTGCTGGTTTTCTTGGAGCTGGTGTTCAGTGACCAGGTGAGACCAGTTCTCCGCTAGATGAACACCAAGAAATTTGGTGCTCCTGATGATCTCTACAGATGATCCGTCAATGCTCAGCAGAGAGTGGTCACTCTGTGCTCTCCGTAAGTCAACAACGATCTCTTTGTTTTTATCAACATTTAGAGAAAGGTTATTGGCTCTACACCAGGCAGTTGCTGTTGCACGTCCTCTCTGTATGCTGACTCGTCGTTCTTGCTGATGAGACCCACCACGGTCGTGTCACAGCGAACTTGATAATATGGTTCGATCTGTGCATTGCTGCAGTCATGAGTCAGCATAGTGAACAGCAGTGTACTGAGCATGCAGCTCTGGGGGGCTCCAGTGCTCAGTGTGGTGGTGCTGGAGGTGATGTTCCCGATCTGGACTGACTGAGGTCTCTCAGTTAGGAAGTCTAGGATTCAGTTGCAGAGGGAGGTGTTTAGTACCAGCAGGCTCAGCTTCCCAATCAGGTGCTTAGGGATGATAGTATTGAATGTTGAACTAAAGTCTATGAACAGCATTCATACATGTGTCTTTATTTTCCAGGTGGGTGAGGGCTAAATGAAAGGCCGTGGCAATGGCATCGTCCGTGGAGCAGTTTGGACGATACGCGAACTGTAGGAGGTCCAGTAAGGGTGGTAATTGGGTCTTGATTTGGCGAGCTTCTGGAAGCACTTTATAATGATGTGTGTGAGTGTGATGGGAAGATAGTCATTGAGGCAGGACTCTTCTTTCTTTAGTATGGGGATAATAGTGGTCCAGCAGCCTTCCGTGGGTTAACTCTGCATAGAGTTCTCCTCTCGTCGACCGTGGATAGACAGAGTACAGTACCTGGTCATTGGGAGGAGGGATGCTCTTCCTTGCCGTTGCGCTGTTCTGCACCTCAAAGTGAATTTAGAAGTCCTGTAGTTTGTGATCACCTGTATGCCCTGCTCCACTGTTCTGGAAGTAGCTGTGGATTGTCTGGGCATGTGCGCGATTTGCCACTCTGATGGCTCAGGACAGTTTGTCCCTTGCTATTCTTAGGGCCGCCCTGTCCCCTGTTCTGAAGGCTAGATCTCTCATCTTCAGCAGCACACGCACTTTAGCAGTCATCCATAGCTCCTGGTTGGAGCGTGTGGTGATGGTCTTGGAGACGGTCATGTCATCAAGGCACTTTCCAATGTAGCTGGTCACTGATGCCGTTGGTTGCAGCCTTCCTGGAGATGTTCTAGTCAGTGCACTCAAAGCAGTCCTGAAGAACAGAGGTGGCTGCTGGTCAGGTTTTCAACTGCTTCAGAACCGGTTTAGAGCGTCTGGCAAGTGGTCTGTATGCTGGAATTAGCATAACAGCGATGTGGTCTGAGTAGCCAAGGTGGGGACGGGGCTCTGCACGATACACGCTGGGAATGTTTGTGTAAACAAGATCCAGTGGCAGAACACATCAACACATCAAAGAAGAAAAAAAAATTACTTAAATTTTAATTTTTGTATAGCGCTTTTAACAATTCAATTTAACAAAGTGTCAAAGCAGCTTTACAGAAGTATAATTCAGAAGAGAAATAAGAAATAGCTCTGTTTCCATGCTCCACTTATTGTGGACAGTATGAAGGTAAATGGCTGCAAGGTGGGGTGGCAGAAGTACACAAGACTGGTTACATGAGTATAAAAATGCACAACAGATACAGATAGGGGCAAAGTTCTGCCACCATATGCTAATTTCAATTGGCACCACTTTTAGCTGGTAGACAAAATGCCTTGTGGGTAAATTAGAAATCTGTTAAACAAAATGGAAATAGATCAAGCAATTAATGAAAAACAGTTTAAACTAGAAATATATATTTTTATGCTCCAAGGATCACATTATAAAATCAAGATTAAAATTAAGACAAAGATTAACATGCAAGTCATTCTCAGTGGATCCTTTAATGCATGTAATCTGCCTTTTTTGATTTATGACATGCTGGACCATTAAAGACAGAAATAAAAACTGACCTAACCTTGTTAGATTATGTCCTTGGATACACTGTAGATGATTCTCCTTAAAACACTTTTTAGAGTCACAGGAGAAACACAATTTTTTGAAGAATTGTTAATGATTAGTCATATTCTTTTAATTAATTAATTTCAAAACCAAAATCTGGCCAATATAAATATCGTTAATTACTTAAAATTTAATACAAAGCCTGCACATCATTGGAAGGTACATTTTGTGAACTATGTAATACTGCTAAAATTATGTGGACACCTGACCTCCACAGTGGTTATAAAACGTCGACAGCCCAGGTAGATGCATAAGTTAACACACCCCTGAACAAATATTTTGTTCAAGAATATATTGATTTTCTTGCACCACTCATTCTTTATTGGTAAGTGTAAATCAAAATGGCACATTTTAAAGTTATCCCACTTTTTCTTGCAAAAACATTTTAAACACACAAAACTAAGTATGTAACCTGGTTCCCTGAGAAGAAAACGAGACCCTGCATCAGGGCCGATGCTATGTGAATGCTTCTTTGAGGAAGTTGTGTCTAAAGCTCTGTGTGCACACACGGCAATTTAATGGCTCAGACATAACACATGATGAAGTGGTTATGCACCAGCAAGTCCATATGTCCAGCTTGTATTTGTCTAAAGGAAGTGTGAATGGACACCTGGGGTGTGGCAAGCAACCCCTTTCGCGAGAAATTGACACTGCGTCAGGGCTGAAACTATGGGAACATCAAGACCCATTCTGCCATGCATTGGTCAATGACCGTGCCAGAGGTCATGATGGAGAACTAGCAGACTGGGAGCAGAATGTCAATAGCCCTGCAGGACCTGGGACCCTGGAGTAGGATCCAGGTCCAGGTTATAGAACCTGATAAAAGGAGTGCAGAGAGGACCAACCTGCCACAGCACAAATATCTTCAAGAGGAACACCCCTGGCAAAGGCACTGGATGAGGTGATTCCCCTAGTGGAGTGAGCACTGATGCCTAGAGGCGAAGTGTGCCAGGTGCTGTTTGGAGACTAGATTACCTCTTTTACAGCTCCCAAAGCAAATAAATAAGGAGGAGGAGTTATGTCACGAGCTCAAGCAATCCCAGACATAAAACCTCAAGGCCCTCACTGGGCAAAGCAAATGCAGCCTCTCCTGTTCCACTGAGCCATGGGGGCAGGGGACAGTAGGCCTGTAGGATGACAGGACAACTTTGGGACATATCCCACTCTGGGTGGCAGAATAGCCTTGAACATGCCAAGGGCAAGTTCTAGGCAGACTGGGTTGACCAACAGAGCCTGCAAATCTCTTTTGAGGAAGGCCCAGGCTTCCAGAAGAGCAGTCCTATGAAGGAAGGCTTGGTCTGCAGGAAGGTCTCAGCTGTCTGGTACTGTGCAGAAAGCAAGAGACCAGAGTATGCCTACCCAAGGAGGCCCTGAGTACAGGAGGGGAGCCCTAGCATTTAATAGAGTCTCTGTCACTTCATATGAGAGACATGCCTCTAGGAACTGGTCATCCTCAGGGGACAGACTCAGAGTTTCCACATCTCAGGAAGGGGGTGTAGGATTGTCCAACTGTGCCTGAAAGAGGAGATCCTTCTTTATGGGTTCATGAGCCAAACTTTAGCGGGCCACCACAAGAATAAAGTTGACTTGATCATGGCGCACTCTGTCTAGAGCTACTGAGGTGAAAGGCATACAAAGCCTCGTCCACATCTGGGTCAGGTGTCTACATCAGATCATCCAGGTCCAGAGGGGTTCAAGGTTCATTTTTAACACAACCACATGCCAAATTATAAAAGAGGTTGTTGTACCTTTTTACTTTTTCTTATCTTTTTACCTAAATCAAAATTTCCATATGTAATTCACTGAATTTTATACACTGTAATTGTCCATTAAAAGGTTATTAAATATAATTCTACTAATAATAATTAAAACAATATAGCAATAGTATACCTTCTATTTGTATTCATTATCACACATACTGTAAGTAGTTACTTCAGTTAAATCCTTACTGTTGAAATTACAATACTATGCCATTATCTGAATCTATAATTAAATACATGGAAATGCAACTCCTATACATATCTGCATTTGTATTCATTAAGAACACCTTATATGCTGAATAAAGTATTTGTATTCATCCATTTTATATAAATAGACATATACATGGTGTGTTGCCTGTCACAGGGTGACTATGACCATTGTAGTGCCTCATGGCTGTGAGAGCAGAACTCATACACAGAAAGGCAGGTCGTCATGTGGGGTTTTATTTGTCTTCCTCTGCTCAGTTTCTCAGAAACGGTTATGAAAGTACATTTACATTTACAGCATTTGGCAGACACCCTTATCCAGAGCGACGTACATAAGTGCTTAAATCTCTAACACTGAATACATTAATGCTGGTTCACTAGGTTACATACTTAAGATACCACGAGTTTAAAACATTTGTTCAAAGTTAATGAAAAAGTGTCAGGTTTTTTTTTTTTTTTTTTTTTTTTTTTAATGCAAAGGATTAGGAAAGAAGTGCTTCCTGAATAAGTAGGTCTTCAACCGCCGCTTGAAAATAGCCAGTGACTCAGCTGTCCGGACCTCTATGGGAAGTTCATTCCACCACCTTGGTGCCAGTACAGAGAAGAGTCTTGTAGTATACTTGCCTCTTACCCTGAGAGATGGTGGAACCAGTCGAGCAGTGCTGGTAGATCGGAGGTTGCGGGGTGCAGTGCGAGGAATGATGAGGGCTTTGAGGTAAGAGGGAGCTGGTCCATTTTTGGCTTTGTAGGCCAGCATCAGTGTTTTGAACCGGATGCGTGCAGCTACCGGAAGCCAGTGGAGGGATCGCAGCAGCGGGGTGGTATGCGAGAACTTTGGCAGGTTGAAAACAAGCCGGGCAGCTGCATTTTGGATCATTTGCAGAGGACGGATTGCGTTCATAGGTAGACCTGCCAGCAGTGCATTGCAGTAATCCAGTCTAGAAATGACAAGAGACTGAACAAGTACCTGGGCAGTCTGTGTGGACAAAAATGGCCGAATCCTTCTAATGTTGTAGAGAAGAAACCGACATGAGCGAGTCACATTTGCAACATGAGAGGAAAAGGACAGTTGATTGTCCATGGTTACCCCAAGGTTGCGAGCTGTGGCTGAAGGGGAGATCAGATCGTTGTGCAAGGATATAGAAAGATCATGACCTGGGGATGAATCACCTGGGATGAACAGCAGTTCAGTTTTGCTAGGATTGAGCTTTAACTGATGAGCAGTCATCCATGATGAAATTTCTGCCAGACATGCTGAGATCCGGTTAGAAGCTGTGGCATCTGAGGGTGGGAAAGAGAAGATAAGTTGTGTATCATCAGCATAGCAGTGGTAAGAGAACCCATGTGATGAAATAACTTCCCCAAGAGAGTGAGTATACAGGGAGAAAAGAAGAGGACCAAGTACTGAGCCCTGTGGGACGCCAGTGGAGAGTCTGCGTGGAGCAGATGTCACTCCCCTCCATGTTACTTGATATGAGCGTCCTTCCAGGTAGGAGGCAAACCATTCCCAAGCTGATCCGCAAATCCCAAGACTCTTGAGGGAGGATAAGAGAGTCTTGTGGTTGACCGTATCAAACGCTGCTGAAAGGTCAAGGAGGATAAGGACGGATGATAGTTTGGCTGATCTAGCAGTAAAGTAAAATAACAAAAAAAAAACAAAATACAAAAGAAAATAACAAAAAACTCAAAAAGCAATTATCATAATAGTAAGCAGATTTGGCTGTTGGGATCATGGGCATGGTGGAGCAGGAGAGCCCTAAGACCCAGGAGGCTGTCAGGGTGAATTGAGCTCAGGGAGTGTCATCTTTCTCCGTTCTCTATAGGCAATCTGAAAAGAGAACAAAGAAATGTGCATTAGTATAGCTGTTTGCCATTTTACCTCCATGTGAATGCTGCACCCCACACTCTCTTTCTCTCTTTTCCCTGGATGGTAAGGAGTTCTGAGCAGTGTTGTGACTGGTTTTGGCGGGCTTTTGGCACCCCACGCCACCGCCAAGTGCTCTCCGGCTATCCAAAACAAGTGCGGTGCTGAACCAGCACTGTTCATTCAGCATCACCACACTAGTAGAGTGCAAACATAGCAATTGGCTGCTTCAGAGGTGCACATAGGCCTTAGCCTTCAGCAATAGGGAGACTCAGCAGTACCCTTTTGTCAGGTCAAGGGTGAGACCAACTGGGCTCTTCCTAGCCACTCCACCAGGTCGGCCACATGGGCGAGGGGGAGCTGGCAAATGCAAAGACTTGGGTGAGCCCCCGGAAGTTGTTATAGAGCCTCAGTGAACCATTAGGCTTTGTCACAACAATGATTGGGCTGGACCAGCGGCTGGCAGGCTCTTCAGTGATTCCATCTTGCAGCACTCAACCTACTTTAACCTTTGTCTTGACAGTGGGCTTCGGGGACTCAGTAGGGGGGGGGGGGTAATCTCATATCGTACCAAGAGGGGACTTAATTGGTCCACCACCTTCTTCAAATCATGATACTGAGTTCAGAAAGATCAACCCCCTAGGTATGCTGCATGGGATATGTGGGAACAGTACCGAATGCAGAGACCACTGTAGCAGGTTACAAACATTTTTTATAGTATAGGGTGGTGTCTGCACACAACCAGGGTTTGCAGGTGGTAATTGACTGGACCCACCCTGTCAAGGACTGCATATAGCCCTGCCACATTGTCAGGAACTTGCAGGTGGCAATGGAAATGAGGAGCTGCAATTGATCTTTCTGTGAATGGGCTGGATGATTGTAGGCTCTTTGCTTATCTCTCGGTTGTCTGCATGTTCTCCTAACAATGGGGGTAATTTTCAGTTCTATTACATTACATTATTGCATTACTTAAGAGCATTTTGAATAGTGTGAAGCCAGGAGAAGGCTTTCTAGGGGCTGTGCGCTGGCATTGTGAGCACTGTTGGAAGAAAGCCTGACAGAAGGATAAATGAACTGGTCCATCAGCTTCTTGAGGGTCTTCCGGGCCCCCAGATGGCCTCCTAAAGGAGGCATATGGTTGATAAGCATTACTGCCTTACCCCTGGGCACAACTAGGTCACAGAGCTGTCCACGGCATTGAGTGTACTGATATAGAACATTTATCATATATCATAGAACAGTTGCACATTAGGAAGTAAGTAGGGGGCAGTCCCATGGTAGGGTCTACTTTCTCACCCTCAACCTCTCGCAAGTGGCCCCAACAGTGCCAATCATCCTCTTTCTGCTCCCGGCCTAGACCACGCTCTCAGGAGCTTTGTTGAAAAAAAAGAAGAGATTTGGTTATTATCCTGTAGAGGATACACCTTCTGATAATTTGGGGGTGTAACTTTTTTCCTTTGAGCCATGCAGACTCTCCGTGTCTGGTCAGCATCTGGCCTATGGCATCAGCACCTCCTGAAGCTTGGAGCCTAGGACACACAAGATCGACAGAGTCTCCGCTGGGATTACTGTGCTCCCAGAGTCCATGGAAGGGGACTGTGGCCATGTTCCACCATCACACCATAAGTTGATTGAATCCTGGGACATTTATTTTTCATTTCACTTAAAGTTCAACTTGTAGAAGACACCCCATGAACAGCACAAGCAGAATTTTCTGACTTGTATTTTTTAGGGATTCTCTTTTTTCCTCTTGATTTTCTATTTCTTTACTTTGAATGGATTTTACATTTAACCATTCATTTAAAAATATTTCCTTGTTACAGTATTCACATCACAGTAATTTATTATTTTTTTTATCTGATTTATCTTGCAGCGATGAAACAGTTATTTAATTTGAAGATAGATGGGGAAGCCAAACCAAGGAGCTAATGAACGTGTTTCTCTTTTGTTACACAGAGTCAGAGAACAGCATCAGTTTTGATATTAGCAGAATTTTGTTAGTTTAGATTTGCATGCTGGGCAAAGAGAGACAGACCACTGGAGTAAGTACAGTAACAAAGATGGATCACTTAGGCCTTGTTCAGTTGTGAGGGTTGCAGAATGCTTATTTATGCGTAAAACTGTGTGTTTGTGTGGTAGCACACAGCATGCGAAACAGCTGGTAAGGTTTGAGCAACTGTGAGGATGTTGTGTGCAAAACAGCCTGCTATTAGCTATAATGATGAACATTTTAAGGTTGAATGCACAAAAAAGAAGAACATAAAGTTGGTATGTGTGCAAAAAAACAAAAAGAAATAAATATAAAAAAAAACAAGCACCTGGGGTTTAATCTTCCTTGATTTCTTAGTGAAGCAAAAACAGGGACCTCTATTACAAATGCAATTATCTGAAAAATGCTGAACTATGCAGAATTATTATTGAATGGCTGAAAATTATTATTTTTTGCAGTCAATCAATGTCTCTCTCCTCCTCTCTTGCTTTTGCTGTCAGTGCCCTGCAGCACACTCTAGCTGAGCATCAACTCTCTGACAACAAGCTTTACAATAAGAGAGAGAAATCATGCCTGCTAAACCGGGCTCATGAAGCTTTTATTTCCTCAAAGCCCATTTGACAATAGCAATGTTTAATTCAACAGAATTCCACCATGCACCTTTAAGTTCAGTGTCATTAGCAAGTCTGTTTCTTCCACGCAAATATAAAAATTAGAGTGAATAAATAATTAAAAAAGTAATAATTAAAAAAGTAAAATATTTTTCTCTTTACGTCTCCAAGCCACCAAATGAGTTGTATTGGTTAAAGAGGATTTAGCAAGGGGAGTGTGAGAGAATGTTCTTCTGTGTGTCTTATCAGGTTTTGCTACGCTTCCTTGTTTGATTCCTGGCAGCTTGCCAAAATTCTGAACACAATGATTTACGGCTTTTAACGATGGGCATAAGAAAGGTCAAATACAAAACTCTAAAAAACATTATTCATGCAAATGTATTCTTGAGCATCTATATTTAGAATTCACTTTTCTTCCTCTTAGTTTGTGTCAATCTGGTATAACCATGAGATCTAATCTGAACAGCCTACATCTATTTCATTTATATATTTCGTTTTCACTAACTATTTCATCCTGTTTAGGGCTGCGGTGCAATATGTTTCAGTTTTGGCCATTTTGAACTCATGGTCAAATAAAATACAATGTGAATGTCTACTACACACCCTTCAGCAAATTGGAAGGTATATTTAAATAATCATAATATTCTATATTTAAACCTCCTTTTTTTCTTTTGAACCTGTTGATGTTTTTTATATAATTTTGTCTGACTTGACTTGACTTGATTAAATAATGTAGTAAACAATGTCTAGGGAAAGAGGCTGATCCACTCATTCTCTGTCTCTCTATCACTCGCTGTTTCTGTCGCTCTTCCTGTCTCTCTCTCTCTTACACACACACACTTACACACACACACACACACACACACACACACACACACACACACACACACACACACACACACACACACACACACGTATTCTCAAGCAGAAATCAGTAGCTGAAGTTCAGCTCCGCCACAATAATATGAACTGTTTTGAATGCATCTGTTAAAAAGCCTGTCAAAGGTAATGGTTGCACTTAATCATAGATTTCATTAATACAAAATGAATGGATATTAACAAATGATAGTTAACAAATTAACAATTTATACATTTATAAAGTTTATAAATCACAGTTCATGTTAACAGTGCAGTTCAGTGTATGTGCAATGTGTGGATACACTAGCCAATTAATACTGATGAAGAAATCATTAGTTTTTCAAAATTTATACACTTACCAATGTATATACATTAATGTTCTTGTGGTTACAGTTCCATTATTCAATGAGTCGTATAACCTCATTTAATTATTTAAAATTAATTTGAGTTAGAAGAATCTAATAATGACTTAAGCTAAGAACTTGCATTTGATAATTTTAAATTAGTACTGTATGTGTCTAGATACATGTGAAGGCACTTACTCTGTATATGTTTAGTGTGTTTGGCTGCATTGCATTCATGTCCTACTTGAACATTTAATAAAGCTGGTGTTGTTTTCTTGTTGCATAATTACAAAAAAATAAAAAGAATTACAGCCTTACAAAAGTATTCAACCTCCCTTAAATCAGGTTCATCTGGATTAAAAACAATCTAATATTGTCTTATAGAAAATGAATTTGTTCATATTTCAGCAAACCTTTAAACAGAATCAGAACTGAAAAAATGTTGCTTGCATAAGTATTCAACCTCTTTAGACTAGCACTTGGCAGAACCAACTTTGCTGCAGTAAGACTTGTATTTGCTTCCAGCTTTTCATATTCCACTCTAAGCTTAGTTTCGAGGACGTTGTCTAGGCAGTTTCTGGGTGGTATAACGCAACTTCCATTTCTTTACAATTGTTCCAACAGCGCCCACTGCGATATTCAAACACTATTATTTTTTGTATGTAGCACTTTCCTATCTTATGCATGTCTTTAATTTTTTCCAGTTTCCTTAGAAATGTCTTCATTTTCACAGCTTTCCATCAGATTTATAGTCTGGATTATGGTTAAATTAAGTGAGTTTTATCCAGACTTTTTAATGGTTTATGGGTAGAGGCCACTTGTAAGCCAAAATTGTACTGCTTAGCTGAAATATCTTTGCACCTTGCAAACATGCGACTACATTACATGGAGCTATTTTAGTGAATTTAAATTACTTTACTGTAAGTTAACTTTACTAAATGCAATGTTTTCTGGTTGAACATGATGATTTACCATCTGCTGCTATGGTCATTTTTTTGTTCAGAAAATAGGGGCAGGAATCTGAGGGGCTTTGTGTCCACTGCTTGTTGCATTTGCAAATGACTTCCTTACAGGGGCCCTTCATCTTTTCAGTGAACTGACAAATGTCCACCATAGGTGGTCCACCCCATGTTAGGCTGTGGTGATGCCTGTCAGATCTTGGCACTGTTGTGATACTGCTGTGCCTACTGCTTTTCCATGAGGCAGATGAGCTTCAGGTTGTTCACTGTTGTGATTTTTTCGTTTGTTTGATTTTTGTTAAAATCAAAAGTCCTAGTCACTCACTACCATGTTAAAGATTTCAAAGCTCTTTTCACACTGAGCACAACAGTGGTCAGTGTGGAATAAAATGTACATTTTGTTATTTAAATTTACCTTATATATTTCTTATGTTCTGCAGATTTACTATGTATGTAGTAAAATTGCATCTATGAAAAGACGACAACACAAATAAACCAACAAAACCTGCTTTATGTCATTAATACATATTATATAATGTTCCTATTGAAAACATTTTGGCCATTGTCATTTGTTTAAAAATGTATTAATGTTAGAAGAGAAGTGCTTGGTGTTTTAATAAGACTTTGTTAAGAAACATGGTTGTGAATTTTTAATCCTATGTACGTATCTGATATGTCTATGTATCTGATACTGAAGTACTAAAGTACATGTACCAATGAACATCATGTAAATAATTCCTCTCCCAATAGACCTAGATACATGACACTTTACTATGGTGGCAGCTAGAAACCAAAAGATGTTCTGGGCAACCTGTAAAGCCTATTTTACTCCTTTATACCAGCAGGGACAGTACGAATTACATAGTTTCCATCTTGTGTCCAAATACACACATATGCCAATATATCTTAGTATTTTAAGCGCATACTTTTCTTTTTATTGCATGTGCCGGCCAAATTTGTATGAGAGTACAATAAAACTGTAAAACTTTTTTCTGGATTAAACTATTTTTAGTGTTTATTTCCAAATTATTTAAATACCAAATAGCCACACCAGTGTCCTTTAAATACCTGCCAAATTAAATTCCTCTCAGTCCCAACTGGGATGATGTATTCAAGCCTAAGGCGACTGCCACTACATAGCAATGTGGTACCTTTACATTGGCCATGCAACACACAGACTCCAGAGCCACCCTCCTATGCTACAACAGCAGCATTTGTCTGCTCTGATTGACTTTTCATAGCACTAGGTGTCAATACAATCCCCACCTGACAGTCCTGCTGTGCCAACCTTGTTTGCACTGATGATGACTAGAGGTGACTGCAGTGACAAGAAGCTCCCAAACTAAAAATCCACCGCTGCAGCAAATATTTGTCTATGTGCTTTTCTGTGGTATGGAGAGAGGGGGCAGTGTTTTGCAGCAAATCCCTACTCTCTTTCTCATTTGTAAAATGATGTTACACCATCATTGTGTTTCATTTCTAGCACTGTACTACTGATGCTAGATTAGCAAGAAATATGTGACAGGAAATTAATAATTAATGCACTTCTTCCATCTACAGTGACATTTCAATGTCACCAACCGCACAAACACTGCTAATGAAATGCAATGATTTATGTGAATGCATTTGGATTTACTATGTGATATAGCATTTTTTTGATTGCTTACCCTGAAGCAAAATGTGTGTTAAATGACAATAAAAAGTGCCTTACAAATTTGCTGTCAAGAACTACTAGCATAAGCATGTAATATATGGCTGTCAAGATAGCACGGAGTAAGCACAGAGCAGACTTGCATGTAAATGTTAAAGAGGTGAGCAAGATTTACAATAATGTGCTGTTCTGTGAAATCTGAAATTTAAATTCTTGTGTGCAACTATTTTGAATATATCTAAAACACTATTAAATAAGCACACATAAGAACATTTCACATTTCTATACCGAGTTATTAAATTTGACTTTCCTGATGTTCCATGTATTATTACATCATTTAGATTATTTTAGATTATTATTTGTTAGAGAATATCATCATTAAAATTGCTGCCCAACCAATTCATGATAATTTGATTAATTTCTATCAAAAGTCTGCCTTAAGCATGAATATGACTTTAGAGTCTTAAACAAGATTTTACTCTCCTGTCAACACCTTCAGTTAAACTTTCACAGAACTAAACTTTGCAATAGTGGCTATTAGCACTCTTTCAATTCTGCAAAGCAATGGATTGTGTAATGCAATAAGTAAGTTTAAATAAAGAAGTGCCTCAGTATTTCTTTACAACACTGAACACTGAACACTCTTTTCAATGAGCAGGACCTCTATCCACATAAATTATTAATTCATCTTCAGTAACTGCTTTATCCTGGTCAGGGGCACAAGATAGTAATACACCTGAGAACCCAGTCCATCACAACACACCATTCAGACTCACACATTCTCATACTCATTGACTTATTTCCTATGGGGAATTTAGATTTGCCAGTCCACCTACAGACGTTTTTGCACAGTGGGAGGAAACTCACACGGACACTGGGAGAACATGGGAAAGTCCCCACAGACAGCTAGTAACTCAAGCTGATTTTTATTTTAACTACAGGGATCAGTGTGTATATCATCTGCAGTAAAGAAAAAATAGGCATTTTTGTAATACTTACATCATATGGCAGGAATGGTTGCAAGTGCATGTAGGCTTTATTGCAAAAGATGAACAAATCCAACTTAATAGAAAACAGACTTTCAAGAGCAAACTCAAACCAGAATCAATGCCAAGAACAAGATCCAAACAAACCAGATAGTGTGCAAAATACAAATGTTTGGTTTTGTAAACTTTTTGCATGAATTTTGGACATTTTATCGTATGTATTCACAATTGTGTCCAGGTGCGAAGATCACGACAATCATGGCTTAATCTGGTAATGATATTAAATGTCACTATTTGAAATGTTTCCCTTTTTACATACAGTATTTGTTCTTACCCAAACCCATCTACCAATTTCTCTTGTCTAAATAACATTTATATAATGACCCTATACATGGCAATTATTAGGTACATTTTAAATATATTACTCACTCTCTCACTCATTTTCTACAGCTTTATCCGAACTACCTCGGGTCACGGGGAGCCTGTGCCTATCTCAGGCGTCATCGGGCATCAAGGCAGGATACACCCTGGACGGAGTGCCAACCCATCGCAGGGCACACACACACTCTCATTCACTCACGCATTCACACACTACGGACAATTTTCCAGAGATGCCAATCAACCTACCATGCATGTCTTTGGACTGGGGGAGGAAACCGGAGTACCCGGAGGAAACCCCCGAGGCACGGGGAGAACGGAATCGTAGGCGGGAATCAACGAAGAACGAAGGCGGAGGCGGGAATCAAACCCCGACCCTGGAGGTGTGAGGCGAACGTGCTACCCACTAAGCCACCGTGCCCCCTAAATATATTACCATTGTTATATTATATATTGTTCTGCCTGTTATAATTAAAACTTAAAAATATGGAAAAATATAGAAAAGCCAGACAGACTTCAGATATCATAAATTGGATCTTTTTGTGGATGGTATGATGCATTCAGAATTTTGGCTTCACTGCAAGTCAATGCTATTTTTCTTTGTTTTGTTTATTTATTTTTTATCTTTTTTTTTTTTTTTTTACTTACCACACAAATCTTTACTATTGGGGTGCATTCTCTAAGGTAATTTAGTGCTAGTGTCACTGGATTTAAAACCCTAGTGCATAAGTGAACATTCAATAATCTTTACTCCAGCAGATATTTGTTCATTGACAGATTTAGTGCTACGGAATTGGACAGGATTGTCTTCTTCCTAGGAATTATATTCAATCAGTGTAGATTATCTAGTTAAATTGCATTACATTTGAATACTCAATATTTAGGAATCAAAAAGAGAACTTGTCACTTTATTCAGAAAACATCATCTCAAAATGTACATATTCATTGCAATGACAAAAATGTTACGCATAAAACACTGTGTGTGCAGTGGGTACATTCGATGTTCATTCAGCATGGTGGAATTTGTGGCTTTCAGAAGAAAGAGAAAGGCAAGTGCTCAAGTGCAGATAATGTCAAGGTGAAGTTTTAGAACTATGTTCTATTCAATTTCCAGTATTCTCTCTCACCAAAAACATTTTAAGCCTTTATTGATCACACTGAATTGTGTCATTTTTGGAAATGCGAAAGACTATACAATGATTTATGTCTACATAGAAGTAAAATATCAGTGACAGGGATGGATAGAGGGATGGATAGATAGTTGGATAGATAGATGGATGCAATGATGCATGAATGAAAGAATATGTAAATGAATGGTCCCTCAGCCTTTGGTACTTAATTTTTATTTATTTTTTTTACACTATTTTTGCTGCTGTAGCCCAGAATTAAGCAAAAACAGTACGACTGGTGTACATAGGGATCGCCATGCCGTGAAGTCAAAATGACCACTAGGGGATGACCCAGAAACAAGCTTCATTGCAGCTTTAAAGCATTAAATCCTCTAAAAACACGAAAAAACTTATTTTTCTAGTAAAGTTTATACTCTCAATATTTTTTTAAGCCCACACACAAAGCATAATGATTCATAGCCGTCATACTATTTGAAAACATTTTTGGAGAAAACTGACCTAGGTGGCGCTAGACCAGTTTTTCCCTTACCTTTAGACGCTCCCCTTTCTTCACTGGGGTAATATTTTCCAAAACAAAAATCCCCAAAGGTCCAAGGAACTGGAATCTGTAAGCCTTTTAATCCAAAACGCTTTGGTCGCCTCGCAAATATTCCGTTTGTGTTCCGAAAACTGGAAACAGTAGTGCGCTACCATCTTGTTTTTCAGTTCTAACTTCTCATTGGGGGTTTCAATTACACTGATGCGTCATATTTATAGGCCAGGGCCTAACGAATCAAACAAGCCCTCACTTGAGCCAATCGGTGCTTGTATTGCAGAGATAGACGGCTGGGAAGCCAATGAGGTCATGACATCATTTTTGGGAACCCGCCTTTGACTGACAATTACTCCTTCCAATAGTAATGAAATGGTCCGGGACCTCTACAGCTCTTTAGCCAATAAGGAGACGATTCCAGCGGTATGCAACATGCCACGTCTCCGAAGCCTCAGTCTGCGCAAAAAAGTTGCGCAAAGGATTTATTGCGCAATCCTCGACTTTTTCACACTCTCACAGCTCAGGGTGTCAGGTTACAGGCCTTTTTTCACAGCAGACTTGTAGACAGAGAGGCTCTGTGTGTTTTAGGCCTTTTAAACTGAGCATGCAGTCTTTTAATTCAAAGTTATACAGTAAACAAGTACACAAGAAACACATCACCGGACGGACATGTCCGTAGAAAAATATTTTTATTGAAGCCATTTTTGGGTCTTTTGACTTGAAATTTTTTTGGTGAAAGCCAAGACATGTGGCTATGACCCTCAGTTGTTATTTGGTCCCTAACATGTTCCAGAGAAATAAGATTAATCAGTTTATCAGGTAAACAACTCAGGCGGAAATCAAAACTTCCATTCTAGCCTCTGTAACTTTGTGCCAGTAACGCCTAGAATCAATCTGATCAATCACTTGTATCTGAAACTAGAGAATCTCTTCTTTCCAATGGGACCAGTCTCACCCCTGTGTGTCAAAGTATGTGGGAGCTGTACCACTTTTTGTTGGTTATGTCATGTAGGCGAAAAACCTGCAATAGGGGGCGAGATCCTTAAGAGGTCTATGCAGGAGTTAATACATGATTCCACTTATTTAAACAGTTCTAAATCTATTGACTAGTCACACATGGTATGCACCTATTTGGCATAAAAGAAAATCTGCCTCTAAAGTAGCTCTCTGTGTGGACAAGATGAGACACTCCTCCTATACTGTCATAGCCAGCCACATGTGACCTTAGAAAATGCCAATGGCACAATTCTAAATGCTCAAAAACATACTAGTGAGCATAATTTGCAACTTGCTTTAAGTGCATTAAATAACTGCCATTTGGTATAATAACTAACAATCCAAAAATAAAGAACTATGTAATATTAGTTCAATGAGTGACAATCTGACATATTTTATTACTGTATTCACTTTATAAAAGACACATTTGTCCGCATTTTGATTTAAAAAAGTCAAACGAGCAAATCATGCATATAAAATTATGTGAATAAGAAAAACTTGATTATTGCAGTGATCAAAGTTAAAATTTGTACCACAGACAAATTGAATTGTGTATTCAGGTTACCACTGGATGGCATGATGGAGAAAGATCCAACACACATTTCACATACAAAATGAAGCATTGTCTCATTGCTCTTCAACACAAACTTCTATATTTGCCTAAACAGGTCCCAACTCAGGATTTTAATACATTACTTTACATGTGTTTAAATTGCTGACCTGTATTATCAACCCCGCATGGACAATAACTACTGTTTATTTGATAGTTGACATCGTTACCTATTTATTAACCAAATATGGATTCAGTTACCTCCATTTGTGTGAGTTTGTTACAACATGGTGAAAAAGCATGATTGCTGAAATTAAGTTGTAACTACATGTATATATTTGTTTGGGTGCCTGGTTAGTTGCTTGTTACAGTTTGCAAAAAGTCACTTTTTAATATTTTTCTTCACAGAGCATCAAAACTTCACCTTCAGCTGCCACACTTTGCTCAAGTCAATAAGAAATGACTTATGTATATACCTTATAAAAATTCACAATTAAATGTTTAAATTGTTGGAACATGGGCTTAGGGACCTCTTGAAATGGTGCTGCAAAGGCTTAGTGAGGCTTTGGGATTTTTCACTACCAGTGCACATGTAAAACAATTAATACTCTCTCTCTCTCTCTCTCTCTCTCTCTCTCTCTCTCTCTCTCTCTCTCTCTCTCTCTCTCTCTCTCTCCCTCCTCCATCAGTTTATTTTTCTCCTAATTCTTAACGTATTACTATAAATCACTGCTGCAGTTACTACTTTTATAATAAATGTCATTTTGTTGGGTGGCACAGCACCACAGAATTTTCTGGGTCAGTCCTGGGCTTGGATATTTCTCCCATCTAGACGGTGGATAGGCTTCATATATTTCTACAATAAGCACATGAGTAGGCAAAAGTTCAGTGTTCGATTCCCTGCATCCCATCCAAGGTGTATTACTGCTTTGTACCCAGGGCTTCACTCATCTGCTCTTGTACAACCTTCAACCCTGACCTAGAGTAGCTACTGAGGAAGGAAGGAAGGAAGGAAGGAAGGAAGGAAGGAAGGAAAGAAGGAGGGACCAAAGTTCCTTTATGCAGTCTCCTGCAGCAATGTTAAGAATGATTGTAAAACATTTTAAAATAATAATAACTTTTTTATTACTTTATTTTTATTACATTTTTTTATTATTATACAAACAGCACTTCAGTTAAATACATCATAGTGAAACCAAATATTAAATTAAAGATTTCTCATTTAAAACAGGTGTGTTCTGTGGCTTGTTTTGGGGTCTGGAATATACTATATCCTCAAAGAGAATTTAGTCACTTATTTATTCATTCATCCTCAGTAAATGCTTTATTCTGGTTAGCGTCTCAGTGGAAATGGAGCCCATGCAAGGATGAGCTGGAAATAAACATTAGCTCTGATGTCATTGCAGGAGAAGTTTTTGTTCTTTTAAATTAATTTGAGGAGAACAACAACAACAAAAAAATCTTTCAATTAAAGAGAATTATTTTTTAATAAAAAAATTTTTTTTTTATTTAAAGAGAATTAAAATTCTCTTTAACAGGAAGTCAAAGTGACCACTAGGGGATGACCCAGAAACAAGCTTCAATTCATCTTTAAAGCATCAAATCCTCTAAAAAACACGAAAAAACCTATTTACCTAGTAAAGTTTATACTCTCAATATTTTTTTAAGCCCAGCATAATATGATTCACAGCCTTCATACTATTAGAAAAAAATTTTGGACAAAACTGACCTAGGTGGTGCTAGACCGGTTTTTCCCTTACCTTTAGACACGTCCCTTTCTTCACTGGGGTAATATATTCCAAAACAAATAATCCACAAAAATCCACACAGGTCCAAGGAACTGAAATCTGTAACCCTTTTAATCCAAAACGCTTTGGTCGTGCCGCAAATATTCCGTTTGTGTTCCGAAAACTGGAAACAGTAGTGCGCCATCATCTTGTTTTGCCGCTCTAACTTCTCATTGGGATATTCAAAAATTCAAAATGTACGTCAAATTTATAGACCAGGACCTAACGAATCAAACAAGCCCCCACTTGAGCCAATCGGTGCTTGTATTGCAGAGATAGACGGCTGGGAAGCCAATGATGTCATGACATAATTTTTGGGAACCCGCCTTTGACTGACAATTACTCCTTCCAATAGCAATGAAATGGGCCGGGACCTCTACAGCTCTTTAGCCAATAAGCAGACGATTCCAACGATATACAACATGCCGTGTCTTCTGTGCCAGGATCTGCGTGAAAAAGCTGCGCAGAAGAATTCTTGCGTAATCCTTGACCTTTTGTCACTCTCACAGCTCAGGGTGTCAAGTTACAGGCCTGTTTTCACACCAGAGTAGCAGACAGAGAGTCTCTGCTTGTTTTAGGCCTTTTAAACTGAGCATGCAGCCTTTTAATTCAAAGTTATACAGTAAACAAGTACACAAAAACGCTGCACCAGAAAAGAACTAACCAGAAAAATATTTTTATTGAAGCCATTTTTGGGTCTTTTGACTTGATTTTTTTTTGGTGAAAGCCAAGACATGTGGCTATGACCCTCAGTTGTTATTTGGTCCGTAACATGTTCCAGAAAAATAAGATTAATCAGTTTATCAGGTAAACTACACAGGCGGAAATGAAAACCTTCCATTCTAGCCTCTGTAACTTTGTGCCAGTAAGGCCTAGAATCAATCTGAAACTAGTTTCTGAAACTAGAGAATCTCTTCTTTCCAATGAGACTCACCCCTGTGTGTCAAAGTATATGGGAGCTGTACCACTTTTGTTGGGTGACCCTTAAGAGGTTAAATTAACTTGCTCCTCCTTGAACCGCCACCTTATTGTGGTGGAGGGGTTTGCGTGCCTGAATGATCCTAGGAGCTACGATGTCTGGGGCTTTTTGCCCCTGGTAGGGTCTCCCAAGACAAACAGGTCCTGGGTGACAGGCCAGACAAAGAGCGGTTCAAAAAACCCTTATGAGTAAAGTAAAATCAACTAAAAACGCAACTGGGGCCCCGCCCTGGAGCCAGGCCCGGGGTTGCAGGAGAAACCGTAAGGGGCCGGTGCAATGTGGATTGGGTGGCAGTCGAAGGCGGGGGCCTCGGCGACCCAATCCCCAGACACGGAATCTGGCACTTAGGGACAATCAATGTCACCTCGCTGGGGGGGAAGGAGCCTGAGCTGGTGCGGGAGGTTGAAAGATACCGACTAGATATAGTTGGGCTCACCTCCACACACAACTTGGGCTCTGGAATCCAACTCCTTGAGAGAGACTGGACTCTCTACTACTCTGGAGTTGCCCATGGTGAGAGGCGGCGGGCTATTGTGGGCTTGCTCATAGCCCCCCAGCTCAGCAACCATGTGTTGGAGTTCACCCCAGTGAACGAGAGGGTCGTTTCCCTGCTCCTTCGGGTCAGGGATAGGTCTCTCATGGTTGTTTGTGCTTATGGGCCAAATGGCAGTGTAGAGTACCCGACCTTCTTGGCGTGTCTGGAAGGGGTGCTGGAAAGTGCTCCGACCGGGGACTTCAGCGCCCACGTGGGAAGTGACAGTGACACCTGGAGGGGCGTGATTGGGAGGAACGGCCCCCTCGACCTGAACCCGAGTGGTGTTCTGTTTTTGGACTTCTGTGCTAGTCACAGTTTGTCCATAACGAACACCATGTTCAAGCATAAGGGTGTCCATCAGTACACATGGCACCAGGACACCCTAGGTCGGAAGTCGATGATCGACTTTGTGGTTGTTTCATTTGACCTCCGGCCGTATGTCTTGGACACTCGGGTAAAGAGAGGGGCGGAGCTGTCAACTGATCACCACCTGGTGTTGAGTTGGATCCGATGGCGGGGGAGGAAGTTGGACAGACTTGGCAGACCCAAACGTACTGTGAGGGTCTGCTGGGAACGTTTGACAGAGTCTCCGGTCAGAGAGATCTTCAACTCCCACCTCCGGCAGAGCTTCAACCTGATCCCGAGGGAGGTTGGAGACATTGAGTCCGAGTGGACCATGTTCTCCACCTCCATTGTCAACGCAGCCACTCGGAGCTGTGGCCGTAAGGTCTCCGGTGCCTGTCGTGGTGGCAATCCCCACCTAGGGAGGGGGAAGCAGTGCCCTGCTCACACTGTTTACAGTGGGAGTGGGAATCTGCTGACTTCGACTGGGGACATCCTCGGACGGTGGAAGGAATACTTCGAGGTTCTCCTCAACCCCACCGACATGTCTTCCACTGAGGAAGCAGAGGGCAGGGGCTCAGTTGTGGACTCGTCGATTCCCCAAGCTGAGGTCACTGAGGTAGTTGAGAAGCTCCTCAGTGGCAAGGCACTGGGGGTGGATGAGATCCGCCCTGAGTACCTCAAGTCTCTGGATGTTGTGGGGCTGTCTTGGTTGACACGCCTCTGCAACATCGCGTGGAGTTTGGGGACAGTGCCTCTGGATTGGCAGACTGGGGTGGTGGTCCCTCTGTTTAAGAAGGGGGACCGGAGGGTGTGTTCCAACTATAGGGGGATCACACTCCTCAGCCTCCCCGGAAAAGTCTATGCCAGGGTATTGGAGAGGAGAATCCGGCCGATAGTCAAACCTCAGATTCAGGAGGAACAATGCGGGTTTCGTCCTGGTCGTGGAACACTGGACCATCTCTATACCCTCGCCAGGTTGCTGGAGGGTTCATGGGAGTTTGCCCAACCAGTTCACATGTGTTTTGTGGATCTGGAGAACGCTTTCAACTGTGTCCCTCGTGGTGACCTGTGGGGGGTGCTCTGGGAGTATGGGGTCCGGGGCCCTCTGTTAAGGGCTGTCCGGTCCCTATATGACCGGAGCAGGAGTTTGGTTCGCATTGCCGGCAGTAAGTCAGACTTGTTCCCGGTGCATGTTGGACTCCGGCAGGGCTGCCCTTTGTCACCGGTCCTGTTCATTACTTATATGGACAGGATTTCTAGGCGCAGTATGGGGCCGGAGGGAGTCCGGTTTGGGGACCTCAGGATTTTGTCTCTGCTTTTTGCAGATGATGTTGTCCTGCTGGCTTCCTCAAACCAGGACCTTCAGCGTGCAGTGGGACGGTTTGCAGCCGAGTGTGAAGCGGCAGGGATGAGAATCAGCACCTCCAAGTCCGAGGCCATGGTTCTCAGTAGGAAAAGGGTGGCTTGCCCCCTTCAGGTTGGTGGAGAGCTCCTGCCTCAAGTGGAGGAGTTTAAGTATCTTGAGGTCTCGTTTACGAGTGAGGGAAGGATGGAGCGGGAGATCGACAGGCGGATTGGTGTATCCTCTGCAGTGATGCGGTCGATATACCGATCTGTTGTGGTGAAGAAAGACCTGAGCCACAAGGCGAAGCTCTCTATTTAATGGACGATCTACGTTCTTACCCTCACCTATGGTCATGAGCTTTGGGTCATGACCGAAAGGACGAGATCCCGGATACAGGCGGCCGAAATGAGTTTCCTCCGCAGGGTGGCTGGGCGCTCCCTTAGAGATAGGTTGAGGAGCTCGGTCACGCGGGAGGAGCTCAGAGTAGAGCCGCTGCTCCTCCACATCGAGAGGAGTCAGCCAAGGTGGCTCGGGCATCTGTTTCGGATGCCTCCTGGACGCCTCCCTGGGGAGGTGTTCCGGGCATGTCCAACCGGGAGGAGGCCCCGGGGAAGACCTAGGACACGCTGGAGGGACTATGTCTCTCGGCTGGCCTGGGAAAGCCTCGGTATTCCCCCGGAAGAGCTGGAGGAAGTGTCTGTGGAGAGGGAAGTCTGGGCATCCCTGCTTAGACTGCTGCCCCCGCGACCCGGCCCCGGATAAGCGGTAGAAGATGGATGGATGGATGGATAAATTAACTTGATAACAAACCTAGGTTTTTACCAACATATTCTAATACAGAACTTCTTGACTCCCTTGGGCCAGCCTGAAACTTTGCCCAGGACGACTTTACAGGGTGCACCCCATGATAGCAGGGATGCATTCATCTAAATTCAAATATATTCTGACTAATTGAAATGCAATTTTAAGAAATATTAGTTCTTTTAAATATGATGTTTATTTATATTAGATAATACTTCCTAATACAAATAATAGAGTCACATTATGAGATTTTAAACAAAAAATTCTGAAACTGTTCTTATCATCCATCAGTCAGTATATCACAATATTCTTTCAAAGGAATCCAAACTCAACACCTATGTGTAAACACAATTATCCTTTACAATGTGTAATTGTTCCTGGGACACCAAATCATGGATATCAGACAATATAAAGCCAGCCTAAGACAAGTCATGTGTTATTCAATTGCGGAGTGCATTGAGGTGTGGATGAATTAAGTTTTAGAGTTTCCACTTCACACTTGAATTTTCAGGCATTCTCTGCAATCAACTTACATTTATTGCCTTTAGGTTTACTTCCCATTTTTTAATTCATTGTTATATATAATAGCAAAAATTGTATATTATTTATGTTCATTTGATTACTGGTTGTTTTTGTATAGTGTATGCACTTTAAACCACACTTTATAGTTTACAGAACATAAGGTTCTGGATCAAACCTTGATTTGATAAAGATTATGCATGTTAATAAATCCCAGGGCTATGTCACTATGGAATACTCCTACCTGTGCTAAACCACCTGTCAAAGGTCAAAGAAAAGGTGATAATTAAGATTAAAAAAAATCAAAAAAGACATTATGTCCATGTTAGTGTTTCAGAGGTTAACTGGTCATGCGGCAGTTTTTAAATTACTAGTCAGTTTCTGATAGACAAGAACTTGGAAATTAATACTGGCTTTGGAATTGTGCACCGTCACTGGAGTTGGAAAGGTATAGACCACACTTCTCATTTTAAGGTGGGCTGACGTGGGCTGTAGTGCTACTTAGGGGACTTTAGTGCTCATATAAGGGATCACATAGAAACCTGATGGGGTGTGAGACATTTCCTCAAGCAACAGATGGTCAACAGCTAAACTATGTTTGAACAAATGCTTGCTTAAGGGTATGCTTGGCACCAGGTTACCTTGGTCCAAAGGTCAATATCAACAATTGATATTGTGATCGCATCATCTGTCTTGTGGCCATAGGTTTTGGATACTTAGTTAAAGAGAGAGGTTAGAAGAACACAATATTATATAGTTCTCTGATGTTGTGGTATCACAAACATTTTCCTTTAAAACACATAAAATAAGAAAATTGCTCAGGACAGTCTTAACTACATTTTGAGGTATTATCTTGTCTATGTTAATCGCTGGCTCCGTGAACCTGTAAACCCATCTGGAAAACAGACCTCACAAACAAGGTCATGTTTTATGTCATATGCACTGAACATTGGAGTAAGTTTTGAAAGCACATTGCTACAATATCATGATCTAGAAATGTATTAAAATGTAAAAATCTGTTCCTAAAATGTTTGGTTTTAGGCGGGTTCATTGGCATTCCACCTCACAGCTTTCCTTTGTACAACAAACAATCAGCAGTACTGAATGAGGAGAGACAGGAACATTGACCTGCTTCAATCTTCTTCAATATAAATCCCAGAAACATACATTTGAATGCAATAGATTTCTTTCACCTCAATCTCTAATAATCAATTTCAGAAGTTCAGCTTCAGACATTTCCACTTTCTTAGTTCTGGCTGTTCCTGCTGTGATGTCAGTTAACATGTACTATTGCAGTGTGAAGACACATAAGAATCTTGGACTTTCAGAATTGTACATAAGGCATTCTTCGTGATCTCTGCTAAAATCTGTCCACATTACTTCTAGTATCTATCCACGCAGTCAAAATACTTTATCTCTATGCTCCAGAGACACATCTCAAAGCCAAAGTCATTTACCATTGGACTGTCTGTTTTTATAAGATTCTCTTTAGAAATATTAATTTTTTATATTTAATTTACCGTAATATCAATAATTCACTCACCTTGAATGCCCTACATGGCATTACTAGATGAAACAAATCTAACAAATGTGGCAAGGAAAAAATTCAATAATGGCATGTGAAATTTTGAATAAGTTCTTAAAGGAAAAGGTTGAAATGGAAGGAGTTAAAATTATGTTTTTTTTTAAGGTGTAAAGTTAACGGAGTAAAAGCATTCATTAATATTTTGTGATACTTATTCTGCTCATTGTCACAGGAAGTCTGGAGCTTATCCCAGGGCACTTGTGGCACAAAGCAGCGAACACCCTGGATGGGGTGAGAACCCATTGTAGAGCACAATTGCAAACACATATACATGTAATGGACAATGTAGAGATGCCAACCAGCCAACAATGAGCACGCAAGGCAGAATGCCACCTCTAAGCCACAATGCCTCTTGATTAAAACCCACACATATAATTATTTGTAGTTTAATTAATGTATACAGCTACTGTGTGGACAGATATTAACAGAGATAAAACATAAAATAAAGAAGACCTTAAAACTCTCTGAGCACAAAGAAGGAGCCCAAGCATTTTGAGAGGCCATGTAAAGTGACACTTAAAGAAAAAAAAAAGACCTTGCAGAATATGTGCTAACAAATTCAGGAGAGATGCCTATTGTGGATATTAGTTGATAGAAACAGGAACTCATTAAAGCCAGTGTACATGCTTGCCTTTCGAGAAGCATTGCAAAATATCTGTTGTTTTGTAGTTCATCCCACTGCCTGAAATTAATATAATTGATAGAAACCTTTGCAGGAAAATTTCCTCTTCACCCTACATTGGCCCAGGTTAACACACAATCTGACTACAAATTAAGCAATACATTTTCAATCAAAACTTTAAAACGAATAAACAGCCAAACTCACAATGACTGGGGAAGTATATGATTGGTTTATTGGCAATCAAGCAAGACAGCAAACAAGCCAGCAGGTAACAGGGGTACAAGTGGCATAATCACACAACTTGCACCGGGTCCTAGTGGATTTCAGTGTTCTTTATACATTTCATGCATGTTCCTCTTTTCAACCTTTGTCAAATAATTTTTTCAGCCAGTCCCCTCATCTAGCCTTTGTCCAATCACATTTCATCACATTTAGTGCTTGTTGTGCACATATTCTTCATACTACAATCTACAAAAAGGGTTTATTAAAAAGGGGCTTTCTTCACTTTTGCCTTAAATAATAGAGTTTCTCCACTTTGCAAAGCCCATAGCTTTTCTATACCTTTTACTTAATTTCTCTTTGAAGCTTATGAAGCTTTCCAAGTAGACCTACTATAGGTTTCTTGTTTAAAATCTATTCTGTGGTCCTCATCTTTAATAATAATAATAATAATAATAATAATAATAATAATAATAATAATAATAATAATAATAATAATAATGACTTTTATTTCATTACACCTTTCAGAACACCCATGGTCACCTTACAAGCAATATACAGGTCACTGCATAAGACAAAACACATAAACAAACAGCATATACATATAAAGTGCATTTAAGTCTCAATAAAACATGATATAAGAAAGCCTGTATAAAAAGATAAGTCTTAAGACACGTTTTAAAAGTCAACAAGCAATCGCTAATGCGAACATTAAGGGGAAGAGAATTCCATAGGCGGGGGCAACATATCTAAAAGATCTGGCACCCATAGTAGTAAGTTGAATCTGAGGTACCACAAGAGAAATTGAAGATGAAGATCTAAGTGCACGTGAAGGAGTGTAAACCTGGAGAAGGTATTGTGGTGCAAGATTATGAAGTGCCTTATAAGTGAGTAGCAAGATTTTGAATTGAACTCTATATTTTACTGGAAGCCAATGCAATTGTTGGAGAACCAGAGAAATGTGATCAGTATAAGGTGTTCTAGAGAGAACACGAGCTGCAGAATTCTGAACCAGTTGAAGCTTATGCAGCAATTTGGAGGGAATACCTGTAAGAAGAGCATTGCAGTCTATACGTGAGGTGACTAGGGCGTGAATGAGAACTGCAGTATTATTACTGTATTTCAAAGAAAGGGACAGAGAAGATTAATGTTGCGCAAATGGAAATATGCAATTCGTGTGATATTATTAATTTGAGCTTTAAAAGATAGTGTGCTATCCATGATGACACCCAAACTTTTAACCTGAGAGGAAGGACAGATTGCAGTATTGTCAATATGTAAAGAGAAACAGTTCAGACACAACATATCTAGTGCCAACAAGCAGAGCCTCAGTTTTATTGCCATTTACCTTCAAAATGTTCGCTGAGAGCCAGTCTTTCATTTCAGCAAAACAGCTTGACAAAGATGGTGGAGGAAAAAAACCGGTGGGTTTGGCAGACAGGTAGAGTTGGGTGTTATCTGCATAACAGTGAAAATTAATACCATATTTCCTTAAAATATCACCAAGAGGAAGCATATATATAATGAAAAGAAGTGAGCCCAAGACAGAACCCTGGGGAACACCAGTGGTGACTGTAGATGTTCTTGAACTAAAACCTTTTAATTGAATACGCTGACTGTGTCCAGATAGATATGACCTAAACCAAGACAGAAAAGTGCCAGTAATACCAATAGAAACTAATCTGTCAATAAGTATGTTATGTGAGACAGTATCAAAGGCAGCGCTCAAGTGTAGAAGGACAAGTATAG